>NC_091296.1:74733374-74778374 GCF_038502225.1 Cherax quadricarinatus | reverse complement strand
TCCCCGTGTAAAAGAAAATCCAGACCTGCTAGAAGGATTCACATTAAACTCACAGCTAATGCAGTATGTTTTGTGATTTTATTAGTACAGTATTATTAACCCAGAGGATTATTAACACTTAATAACCCAATATAGCCACTGCCACTATCTGGCTTCCTTCAGTTTGGGGTCCTTTAATTCTTTTCCTTAGAATGTGTTTCATAGCAGTTTAAATGCTGAACCCTAACGGGGTCACAGGTTTCCACTCGTATTGGGATCTAATCTAGGGTCATCAGTTGTTATCAGAAGGTGCTACAACTCGAGCCATAACTATGTTAATGACAACTGTTAGATAAACATTGTTATCTCTTACTGCAACCTTGTAACATCATACGCATCAGGGTAATCCCACAATCCTGTGTATCTAAAATTGATGATAAAACATAGCCTTCATTCCTATTTAATAATCACAAAATCCTGGTTTTCAAACCTTATTTTATTCATGTCAACTTTACATGTGTTTTCAAAACTTTATGCTTTATTTGTTTTATATAATAATTGCCTTAACCACAGCATAACTGTTTTTATATTTTGTTATGGGGAGCTGAGAGCATCAGTGACATAACGCCGAGAGAAAAGGACACAATCAATACATTCCAAGCATCTGTGACCTTCCAAGGCTTAAAGTCACTAGAAATACCAACGAAGATTTTATTCGGATCATTTACCCCTGCAGAGTTAATAAGCCAGAATAACAGGAACAAAAAACAAGCTATGTGGCTTATTTCCACTGGTCCTTTTCTAGGTGCTAACCCAATCTAGAACGTAACTGACAGAACCACAGTTATAAGTGCACACACACAATAAATATATATATATATATATATATATATATATATATATATATATATATATATATATATATATATATATATATATATATATATATATATATACAGCTTAATGTGTTATATACAGCTATATGAACAAGTGTGAAAATATTCTATTCACAGACATACAAAAGAATACAATAAAATACAGGATATAATCTTGGAATTTAGGGCATAATAGACCACAGATATAATAAGAAAGGACGACATAAAGAAATAATATATGACAGCTAGTGAATGAATGATGAATGTGTTTCATTTTTTGGGGTGTCACCCCCACCTTGATGACACATCCTGTATTAAAAGATATAAAAAATAGGATACATTATTATTATTATTATTATTATTATTAATTAGCCATAATTTTTTGTTACATGGATGAGATACAGATTACTATTTAAGTCATTAGAAAAGCCGAAGGAAGAAATACATTCCAGAGTGGAGAGAGAGAGAGAGAGAGAGAGAGAGAGTCCATGTCCCTTCCCTTTAAATTCCTCCCTCTCACTTGTACCTCTAAATGTGCCATACCATACCTAGGGCCTTAAGGAGGACGTGCTCTACACCTCTACTCACCTATTGTACTCACCTATTTGTGATTGCAGGGGTCGATTCACAGCCCCTGGCCCCGCTTTCTTCGCTGATCGCTACTAAATCCACTCTCTCCCTGCTCAATGACCTTTATCGTACCTCTTCTTAAAGCTATGTATGAAATCCTGCCTCCTTTACATCACTTTCCAGGTTGTTCCACTTCCTAACAACTCTATGACCGAAGAAATACTTCCTAATATCCTTGTGACTCATCTCAGTTTTCAGCTTCCAGTTGTGACCCCTTGTTGTGTCCCATCTTTGAAACATTCTGTCCCTCTCTACCTTGTCAATTCCTCTCAGTATATTATATGTAGTTATCGTGTCCGCTCTTCCTATCCCTCCTGTCCCCCAGTATCGCCAGATTGATTTCCCTTAACCTCTCCTTGTAGGACATACCTCTTAGCTCTGGGACTAGTTGTGTGTGTGTTTGTGTGTACTCACCTATTTGTACTCACCTATTTGTGGTTGCAGGGGTCGAGTCCTAGCTCCTGGCCCCGCCTCTTCACCGGCTGCTACTAGGCCCTCTCTCTCCCCGCTCCATGAGCTTTATCAAACCTCGTCTTAAAACTGTGTATGGTTCCTGCCTCCACTACGTCATTTTCTAGGCTATTCCACTGCCTTACAACTCTATGACTGAAGAAATACTTCCTACTATCTCTCTGACTCATTTGTGTCTTCAACTTCCAATTGTGGCCTCTTGTTTCTGTGTCCCCTCCCTGGAACATCCTGTCTTTGTCCACCTTGTCTATTCCACGCAGTATTTTATATGTCGTTATCATGTCTCCCCTGACCCTCCTGTCCTCCAGTGTCGTCAGGCCGATTTCCCTTAATCTTTCTTCATAGGACATTCCCCTTAGCTCTGGAACTAACCTTGTCGCAAACCTTTGTACTTTCTCTAGTTTCTTGACGTGCTTTATCAAGTGCGGGTTCCAAACAGGTGCTGCATACTCCAGTATGGGCCTGACATACACGGTGTGTGTGTGTGTGTGTGTGTGTGTGTGTGTGTGTGTGTGTGTGTGTGTGTGTGTGTGTGTGTGTGTGTGTGTGTGTGTGTTCATTACTTCAAGTGATACATATTTTCCAATTTTCATAAGAGTTTAACCAGCCTTGGAGTAAGAGCACTGTGGAAGCTCTCCTGAGAATAATTTAAGAGAGCAATCTCAACCCAACATCACGATTATAACAGGTATGCAATGAACCAGCACCTCCCTAGAGTTCTTTGATTAAAGAACCAGCACCTTTCTAGAGTTCACTAATGAATGAACCAGCACCTTCCTAGAGTTCATTGGTGGATGAACCAGCACCTCCCTAGAATTCATTGATGAATGAACCAGTACCTCCCTAGAGTTCTTTGAGGGATTAACCAGTACCTCCCTAGAGTTCTTTGTTGAATGAACCAGCACCTCCCTAGAGTTCATGATGAATTAACCAGTACCTCCATAGAGTTCTTTGATGAATTAACCAGTACCTCCCTAGAGTTCTTTGATGAATGAACCAGCACCTCCCTAGAGTTCATGATGAATGAACCAGCACCTCCCTAGAGCTCATTGATGAATGAATCAGCACCTTCCTAGAGTTCATTGATGAATGAACCAGCACCTCCCTAGAGTTCATTGATGAATGAACCAGCACCTCCCTAGAGCTCATTGATGAATGAACCAGCACCTTCCTAGAGTTCACTGATGAGTGACCCAGCACCTCCCTAGAGTTCATTGATGAATGAACCAGCACCTTCCTAGAGTTCACTGATGAGTGAACCAGCACCTCCCTAGAGTTCATTGATGAATGAACCAGCACCTCCCTAGAGTTCATTGATGAATGAACCAGCACCTCCCTAGAGTTCACTAAAGAATGAACCAGCACCTTCCTAGAGTTCATTGGTGGATGAACCAGCACCTCTCTAGAGTTCATTGGTGAATGAACCAGCACCTCCCTAGAGTTCTTTGATGAATGAACCAGCACCTCCCTAGAGTTCTTTGATTAATGAACCAGCACCTTCCTAGAGTTCATTGGTGGATGAACCAGCACCTCTCTAGAGTTCATTGGTGAATGAACCAGCACCTTCCTAGAGTTCATTGGTGGATGAACCAGCACCTCTCTAGAGTTCATTGGTGAATGAACCAGCACCTTCCTAGAGTTCATTGGTGGATGAACCAGCACCTCTCTAGAGTTCATTGGTGAATGAACAAGCACCTCCCTAGAGTTCTTTGATGAATGAACCAGCACCTAACTAGAGTTCTTTGATGAATGAACCAGCACCTTCCTAGAGTTCTTTGATTAATGAACCAGCACCTTCCTAGAGTTCATGATGAATGAACCAGCACCTCCCTAGAGTTCATGATGAATGAACCAGTACCTCCCTAGAGTTCATTGATGAATGAACCAGCACCTTCCTAGAGTTCAATGATGAATGAACCAGCACCTCCCTAGAGGTCATTGATGAATGAACCAGCACCTCCCTAGAGTTCTTTGATGAATGAACCAGCACCTCCCTAGAGTTCATGATGAATGAACCAGTACCTCCCTAGAGTTCATTGATGAATGAACCAGCACCTCCCTAGAGTTCATTGATGAATGAACCAGCACCTCCCTAGAGTTCATTGATGAATGAACCAGCACCTCCCAAGAGTTCATTGATGAATGAACCAGCACCTCCCTAGAGTTCATTGATGAATGAACCAGCACCTCCCTAGAGTTCATTGATGAATGAACCAGCACCTCCCTAGAGTTCATTGATGAATGAACCAGCACCTCCCAAGAGTTCATTGATTAATGAACCAGCACCTCCCTACAGTTCATTGATGAATGAACCAGCACCTTCCTAGAGTTCATTGATGACTGGACCAGCACCTCCCTAGAGTTCACTGATGAATGAACCAGCACCTTCCTAGAGTTCATTGATGAATGAACCAGCACCTCCCTAGAGTTCTTTGATGAATGAACCAGCACCTCCCTAGAGTTCATGATGAATTAACCAGTACCTCCCTAGAGTTCTTTGATGAATTAACCAGTACCTCCCTAGAGTTCTTTGATGAATGAACCAGCACCTTCCTAGAGTTCATGATGAATTAACCAGTACCTCCCTAGAGTTCTTTGATGAATTAACCAGTACCTCCCTAGAGTTCTTTGATGAATGAACCAGCACCTCCCTAGAGTTCATGATGAATGAACCAGCACCTCCCTAGAGCTAATTGATGAATGAATCAGCACCTTCCTAGAGTTCATTGATGAATGAACCAGCACCTCCCTAGAGTTCATTGATGAATGAACCAGCACCTCCCTAGAGCTCACTGATGAATGAACCAGCACCTCCCTAGAGCTCATTGATGAATGAATCAGCACCTTCCTAGAGTTCATTGATGAATGAACCAGCACCTCCCTAGAGCTCATTGATGAATGAATCAGCACCTTCCTAGAGTTCATTGATGAATGAACCAGCACCTCCCTAGAGTTCATTGATGAATGAACCAGCACCTCCCTAGAGTTCACTAATGAATGAACCAGCACCTCCCTAGAGTTCATTGATGAATGAACCAGCATCTCCCTAGAGTTCACTAATGAATGAACCAGCACCTCCCTAGAGTTCATTGATGAATGAACCAGCACCTTCCTAGAGTTCATTGACGAATGAACCAGCACCTCCCTAGAGTTCACTAATGAATGAACCAGCACCTCCCTAGAGTTCATTGATGAATGAACCAGCACCTCCCTAGAGTTCATTGATGAATGAATCAGCACCTCCCTAGAGTTCACTAATGAATGAACCAGCACCTCCCTAGAGTTCATTGATGAATGAACCAGCACCTCCCTAGAGTTCTTTGATGAATTAACCAGTACCTCCCTAGAGTTCTTTGATGAATGAACCAGCACCTCCCTAGAGTTCATGATGAATGAACCAGCACCTCCCTAGAGCTCATTGATGAATGAATCAGCACCTTCCTAGAGTTCATTGATGAATGAACCAGCACCTCCCTAGAGTTCATTGATGAATGAACCAGCACCTCCCTAGAGCTCACTGATGAATGAACCAGCACCTCCCTAGAGCTCATTGATGAATGAATCAGCACCTTCCTAGAGTTCATTGATGAATGAACCAGCACCTCCCTAGAGTTCATTGATGAATGAACCAGCACCTCCCTAGAGTTCACTAATGAATGAACCAGCACCTCCCTAGAGTTCATTGATGAATGAACCAGCATCTCCCTAGAGTTCACTAATGAATGAACCAGCATCTCCCTAGAGTTCATTGATGAATGAACCAGCACCTTCCTAGAGTTCATTGACGAATGAACCAGCACCTCCCTAGAGTTCATTGATGAATGAACCAGCACCTCCCTAGAGTTCATTGATGAATGAACCAGCACCTCCCTAGAGTTCACTAATGAATGAACCAGCACCTCCCTAGAGTTCAATGATGAATGAACCAGCACCTTCCTAGAGTTCAATGATGAATGAACCAGCACCTTCCTAGAGTTCAATGATGAATGAACCAGCACCTTCCTAGAGTTCAATGATGAATGAACCAGCACCTCCCTAGAGTTCAATGATGAATGAACCAGCACCTTCCTAGAGTTCAATGATGAATGAACCAGCACCTTCCTAGAGTTCACTGATGAATGAACCAGCACCTTCCTAGAGTTCACTAATGAATGAACCAGCACCTCCCTAGAGTTCACTAATGAATGAACCAGCACCTCCCTAGAGTTCACTAATGAATGAACCAGCACCTCCCTAGAGTTCATTGATGAATGAACCAGCATCTCCCTAGAGTTCACTAATGAATGAACCAGCACCTCCCTAGAGCTCATTGATGAATGAACCAGCACCTTCCTAGAGTTCATTGATGAATGAACCAGCACCTCCCTAGAGTTCATTGATGAATGAACCAGCACCTCCCTAGAGTTCACTAATGAATGAACCAGCACCTCCCTAGAGTTCATTGATGAATGAACCAGCATCTCCCTAGAGTTCACTAATGAATGAACCAGCACCTCCCTAGAGCTCATTGATGAATGAACCAGCACCTTCCTAGAGTTCATTGATGAATGAACCAGCACCTTCCTAGAGTTCACTGATGAATGAACCAGGACTCCCCTATCTCTGACGAAAGAAGTTACATTGTCTCAATCTGAGTCCCAGACTAGCTCAGACAGACGAACTTATATAAAGAAGAACACACGAAACACAAGAAGAATAAAACATGAAGCATACACTATGTAAACATGAAAAGTACACAAAAAGAAAATGAAACATACATGAAAAATATGAAACGTACAAGAAAAGGCCATGAAACATACTTCAAGAATATGAAAAAAGAACACCGAACAGAAAAATGAATATGATACTTGTAAATCACATAAAAAAAAATGTGTAAATATCCACGGAAATAATATGAAACAGAAACTTAAGAAACGTGAACATGAAACCCGAAAAGAGCATGAAACAAGAAAAGAACATGTAACACTAGAAAAGAATATGAAACACTGGAAAAGAATATGAAACACTGGAAAAGAATATGAAACACTGGAAAAGAATATGAAACACTGGAAAAGAATATGAAACACTGGAAAAGAATATGAAACACTGGAAAAGAATATGAAACACTGGAAAAGAATATGAAACACTGGAAAAGAATATGAAACTGGAAAAGAACATGAAACACTAGAAAAGAACATGAAACATTGGAAAAGAACATGAAACACTAGAAAAGAACATGAAACATTGGAAAAGAACACAAAACGGCACTAAAATATTTCAGCCAGAATAATGAAGCCTCGCGTCTAGCATTACAGCCTTTGACCATTTTTAGCTTATTTAACCTAATAAACTACAATTGTTCATTACTCTAATGAACACACACACACACACACACACACACACATACACACGAAGACAGCAGCGAGTCATGATACGTGGCGAGGTGTCAGAGTGGGCACCTGTGACCAGTGGGGTCCCACAGGGGTCAGTCCTAGGACCAGTGCTGTTTCTGGTATTTGTGAACGACATGACGGAAGGAATAGACTCTGAGGTGTCCCTGTTTGCAGATGACGTGAAGTTGATGAGAAGAATTCACTCGATCGAAGACCAGGCAGAACTACAAAGGGATCTGGACAGGCTGCAGACCTGGTCCAGCAATTGGCTCCTGGAGTTCAATCCCACCAAGTGCAAAGTCATGAAGATTGGGGAAGGGCAAAGAAGGCCGCAGACGGAGTACAGTCTAGGGGGCCAGAGACTACAAACCTCACTCAAGGAAAAAAGATCTTGGGGTGAGTATAACACCAGGCACATCTCCTGAAGCGCACATCAACCAAATAACTGCTGCAGCATATGGGCGCCTAGCAAACCTCAGAACAGCATTCCGACATCTTAATAAGGAATCATTCAGGACCCTGTACACCGTGTACGTTAGGCCCATATTGGAGTATGCGGCACCAGTTTGGAACCCACACCTAGCCAAGCACGTGAAGAAACTAGAGAAAGTGCAAAGGTTTGCAACAAGACTAGTCCCAGAGCTAAGAGGTATGTCCTACGAGGAGAGGTTAAGGGAAATCAACCTGACGACACTGGAGGACAGGAGAGATAGGGGGGACATGATAACGACATACAAAATACTGAGAGGAATTGACAAGGTGGACAAAGACAGGATGTTCCAGAGATTGGACACAGTAACAAGGGGACACAGTTGGAAGCTGAAGACACAGATGAATCACAGGGATGTTAGGAAGTATTTCTTCAGCCACAGAGTAGTCAGTAAGTGGAATAGTTTGGGAAGCGATGTAGTGGAGGCAGGATCCATACATAGCTTTAAGCAGAGGTATGATAAAGCTCACGGCTCAGGGAGAGTGACCTAGTAGCGATCAGTGAAGAGGCGGGGCCAGGAGCTCGGACTCGACCCCCGCAACCTCAACTAGGTGAGTACAACTAGGTGAGTACAACTAGGTGAGTACAACTAGGTGAGTACAACTAGGTGAGTACAACTAGGTGAGTACAACTAGGTGAGTACACACACCAAAACTTTGTAAACAAAAAAGATTAAGCAACAGACTAACTACATCCCTCGGAAAAAAATAAATCATAACAGGGACATAAAAAAATTTTTTTTGCAACCTATATCTTTCACGTAAAAAAAAAAGCAAGTAAATATGTATTACATTTGAAGTCACATCGGTAAATACAAAAGATCCATCATGTAATAATAACCCTTGGGTCATTAGTCATAATGGCCTGTTATTGCAAGATAGTACCATAAAATGATAAGGAACTCAGGGCTGCAACATTATCATGGTGCTTCACTGCTTCACCTTACAATTACTGATCTATGTAATCTTATCAGCAAGCATACACAAAAATACTCTTTCATTATATAGCAGACGTCAGCATCGATATCATGAAAAGCAATATTTTCGTATTATTGTTGTTTGTCAATAATAATAATAAATTAATTTATTATACTTTTATTATTATTATTACTATTATTATTATTATTATTATTATTATTATTATTATTATTAAATTTGCCTCAGCAGTTTCGGTGATGTAATACAACCACCTTGTAATTAGTGGTTTTACTGACTATAGTCGCCGAGTCCTGAGGGGTACCTAGTACCTAGTCTTGAAATTACATATGTACTTACAGTATTGGCCTCTTCTACCTGTTGATACGGTTTATTCCAATAACAACCGTGAGACTGAACACAAAGCACTCCATGACGTCTCTGTTGCTCGTCTGCCTAACTATTTGTCATTAATGTCCCCTGACTCCCCCTCTAATTTACCTTAAATTGCTTCCATTCTAAAATCTAATCCTTGAGTGGAGACACCTGATATATACACCGAGATGCGTATCTCTCTCTCACCTTACATATGTTGAGAGTTTACCTTTAATCCATGACTTCAGGATTAAAATATTCTTATCTGGTGGCGGAAAGGTAATATGCCACCTTAATGAACCTAGTGTAGTCGATAGGCTTTAAACCTCCTCCCTCTCATTAATCTTGTATGGAGAGCAAAAAGATATGACAGAAAGGAACTTTACTGAGATGTTTCGCCTGTAGAACAGGCTTCTTCAGCTAATAAACTGGGAAGAGCAACAGGCAAATATAAACAAGCTTAGTCAGGCGAATGGCCTGGCCAGTGAGGTCACTGTGGGTGAATTACTTGATAAGAGGCACCGTGGAAAGTTTGAGTGTTTTGTATGCTATGACCCTAGTCACCTTGATCTCTCTCTCTTCTACGGTTGTTAAATTTTGTTCTTCAAGGCTCTCCTGGTCGTCCATGTCCCTCACTTCCGGTATAAACTTTGGTAACTGATACCGACAATCTGGTTTGAAAAAGACGCGTGAGCAAACACTAGGACATATTTATTAGAAAACGTTTCGGTCCCAGGACATATTTATTAGAAAACGTTTCGGTCCCAGGTCCGAAACGTTTTCTAATAAATGTCCTAGTGTTTTCTCATTTCCAGTATCAACAATTTTTTTTTTTTTTTTGGGGGGGGGGGGACATTTGGATGCGTTGTAGGTTGGCTGTGTTTGTAGTTGATATACTCGATCCATTGCGGGTTGCTCGCTGGCGCCACACACTACAAGATAGCCATAACGAAAGTAGTGCCTAATATTTTACATGAATCTTTGTTACGGTCCCCGAAAGCAGTTCTCAGGTCAGCTAGTTTTGCAAATGCTGCTGAAATTGTAAATGATACACTGGTATAGATATACCTCGGGTGATATGCTTGGTGCTATTCTTATTCCCATGTTTTTGTCTTTGTATATTCTCATCAGCTTTCTCATTATTCCGTGTCTGGTCTTCTCATTACTTTGCACAGTCTATGTGTACTCACGTATATGTTGTTTTGAAGGTCGAAGCTTAGCTCTTGTAATAACCTCTTAACCTTATACAACCAGTTCCTCAAGCTTCTTTCGGTGGTTCTATCGTACTTATCACTAAAGCTGTTGATATTGTTTATTTTTTACCAACTCCTAAGATGGGTGGAAAAAAGTGAGATAAGGAGGAAGTAAGCTTTTATTTAGGAGGACATTAAAGGTGTGAGCTATCAGGCCAGCAACCAGGAGGCCTAGTCTGGGACCGGGCCGCGGGGCAGTGACCTCCGGAAGCGACTCCACGTTAACCCTAAGTAATCAAAAGTTACTTGTTTACTTCCTCCTCACCCTGTCTGCCCCTCACTCTCCTTCCCCATTACCCCTACTCCCTAATCCTCCTCCACCCACACTGGTGCAGGGTGAGAACATGATACTAAGCCTTACGGTGGTGGTGTGTAGCAACACGCTCGCAGTAACAGCTGTACACTAGGTAGTATCACACACACACACACACACACACACACACACACACACACACACACACACACACACACACACACACACACACACACACACACACACACACACACACAGGGCCAGGAGCTCGGACTCGACCCCCGCAACCTCAACTAGGTGAGTACACACACAGGCCAAGAGCTATGAATTGACACCTTCAACCACAATTAGTTGAGTACACACACACTATATATATATATATATATATATATATATATATATATATATATATATATATATATATATATATATATAGTATATATATATATGTCGTGCCGAATATGTAAAACTGGTCATTTAGCAAGAACTCATTTAAAATTAAGTCCTTTCTAAAATTTTCTCTTATACGTTTAAAGATATATTTTTTTCATTTATGTTAATGTAAAAATTTTTAATTTTGCTCCAAAAGAAACTTAGAAAACTTACCTAACCTTATTATAACAAGAACAATTTATTTTAGCCTAACCCAACTAAATATATTTTAGATTTGTTTACAATAATTTAATACTAAACAAACACAGTGAAATATATTTTTTTCGTTAGGTTCAGAATGATTTTGGCGAAATTATTGCATACACAAATTTTCACTTGTCCTATATGGCAAGATGAACGTTGCTATTTAAGCCAAGATCGCAAGTTCTGCGTATTCGGCACGACATATATATATATATATATATATATATATATATATATATATATATATATATATATATATATATATATATATATATATATATATATATATATATATATATATATATATATATATATATTTCAACAAGTCGGCCGTCTCCCACCGAGGCAGGGTGACCCAAAAAAGAAAGAAAATCCCCAAAAAGAAAATACTTTCATCATTCAACACTTTCACCACACTCGCACATTATCACTGTTTTTGCAGAGGTGCTCAGAATACAACAGTCTAGAAGCATACACATATAAAGATACACAACATATCCCTCCAAACTGCCAATATCCCAAACCCCTCCTTTAAAGTGCAGGCATTGTACTTCCCATTTCCAGGACTCAAGTCCGACTATATGAAAATAACCGGTTTCCCTGAATCCCTTCACTAAATATTACCCTGCTCACACTCCAACAGATTGTCAGGTCCCAAGTACCATTCGTCTCCATTCACTCCTATCTAACACGCTCACGCACGCTTGCTGGAAGTCCAAGCCCCTTGCCCACAAAACCTCCTTTACCCCCTCTCTCCAACCCTTTCGAGGACGACCCCTACCCCGCCTTCCTTCCCCTATAGATTTATATGCTTTCCATGTCATTCTACTTTGATCCATTCTCTCTAAATGACCAAACCACCTCAACAACCCCTCTTCTGCCCTCTGACTAATACTTTTATTAACTCCACACCTTCTCCTAATTTCCACACTCCGAATTTTCTGCATAATATTTACACCACACATTGCCCTTAAACAGGACATCTCCACTGCCTCCAACCGTCTCCTCGCTGCTGCATTTACCACCCAAGCTTCACACCCATATAAGAGTGTTGGTACTACTATACTTTCATACATTCCCTTCTTTGCCTCCATAGATAACGTTTTTTTGACTCCACATATGCCTCAACGCACCACTCACCTTTTTTCCCTCATCAATTCTATGATTAACCTCATCCTTCATAAATCCATCCGCCTACACGTCAACTCCCAAGTATCTGAAAACATTCACTTCTTCCATACTCCTCCTCCCCAATTTGATATCCAATTTTTCTTTATCTAAATCATTTGACACCCTCATCACCTTACTCTTTTCTATGTTCACTTTCAACTTTCTACCTTTACACACATTCCCAAACTCATCCACTAACCTTTGCAATTTTTCTTTAGATATATATATATATATATATATATATATATATATATATATATATATATATATATATATATATATATATATATATATATATATATATATATATATATATATATATATATATATATATATATATATATATATATAGTGCGACTGGCTGGGAATAGAACCTAAGATCCTTTAGCACGCCTCATAAGAAACCCGCCAAAATTCCGAGGCGCCTTAGTTCACTTGGCCAGCAATGGGCCATTATTAATGATTGTATTGAAATGATTTTCACTGACAATATAAAACAAAGTGTGTCTGAATATTTGCTGATTCTTTTTTTGGAATATATCAAATATTTTTGATTTTGTGGGAGGTAAAAGGCAGATATTTTGGTGAATGCCAAAAAGTCTATCAAATGTATTTTTTTTTCCATGATAATAAGATATATTAGATGAAACATGTGCATCCAAAATTCGTGTCAGATGTATTCTAACGGTTGGGATTGTCGGAAGTGCCACTCTAAGTGCCATTTTGTCATGCCTTGCTGCCATGTTCTCTACACATATGCTGCAATGTATGATAATTCTATGTATCTGTATTTGTGTATACCTGAATAAACTTACTTACTTACTTACTTATATATGAAAAGTCATTAAATATTTTTTTTATGTTGTTTGTTGGCCAATCATACAGAAACTTTGTCACATTCTTCTACATATGAACCTCTAAATGTACACCAAAAATAAAAAAAAATGGTTGAAAAATAAAAGAGTTGGCCGAAACTTGGAGTGGCAGCCTTAAACATGAGGCGGGCTTCTCACGAGGACTGATAAAGGATAGGGGGTTCGATTTCCAGCCAGTCGCAGTATTCGTTATTTGCTTACATCCACTCGTTCGCGGTTGCATTAATATACGCACTGTCTGAAATGCACTGCATGCTAGTGACTTTCGTTTGTGCTTAACAATATTTTATTACATGTAAACTACATTTTTGTATCACTGCATAAAGAAATAAAGTTTTTGTTTCTTTATTTGTGCGCCAAACCCGCGTGGACTACGCACCACAGTGCATCGACGATAACCATAATGCTTACATAAGAACATTTACCTATAGTTAGTTTAATATGTTTATTATGCACCCCATACCCATCCTGTGGGCGGTAGTCAAAAGATTACAGAGGTACATAATTGGTCCAGGGACTGGACTCCAAAGTTTTGATAGCTGAGCTTGTAATAAGCATCTAAGTAATTCTTTTATCATCTTATTAAAATATAAAAAAAATGTGCACGAAGGAAAGCATATAACAAATTCTAACTCGTTAAAACGTCAAGGACTATGAATAAATAGACAATAAGGCAACAACGGAAAGGAAGTATAACGTGGCAGCCCACACCGGACGATGACTACTTCTCGTTCATGACGTCACCATATATTCATAAACTGTATATGTCACTTCCTGGGTGCTGTTTACAAGCCAAATGACTTTGAAAAGGCGATAAATGACATGCCCATGCACTCTGCCCCAGGCCCAGACTCATGGAACTCTGTGTTCATCAAGAACTGCAAGAAGCCCCTATCATTCAAAGTTCAAATTCAAATTCAAAGTTTATTCTCTATAAAGATTACAATGTTGAATTTACAGAATTTGGTTGTTGTGTGGTTTACATGTAGTTAAATAATGATTACAGAGTGTACCACTAGAACGCCTAGCATGGCTAGGCATTTCGGGCAGACTTAATTTAATTCATTATTTTAAAATATTACAAATTGAGGTAAGTTGGTATTATGGCTAAGTGACTAAATACTAGTTTGTGAGTTTAGCAATGTGAATGCTTTTGTTTTGGCACAGTACATAGTTTCAGTATTGGAGTATCATAGGATTCATTATTTTAAGATTGAGATTAATATTTCTGTTTATGGTCAAATGGGTGAGTGTAAGTGTGAACCACCAGGTGGTATTCGTGTAGTTAGTTGATGGGGTTTATCAGGGAGATAAGATGTTTTCTAATGGTAGTTTTGAAGGTGATGAATGTGTCTGCAGTTCTAGAGTTCTCAGGTAGGGTGTTCCAGATTTTAGGGCCTTTGACATACATTGAATTTTTGTAAAGGTTTAGTCGGACATGGGGAATGTCGTAGAGATGTTTGTGTCTGGTATTATGCCTGTGGGTTCTGTCACAACTATCAAGAAAGCGTTTTAGGTCAAGGTTGATATTGGAGTTTAAGGTCCTGTAGATGTAGATTGCACAGTAGTAAGTGTGGATGTACTGAACAGGGAGTAAGTTTAGATCTATGAAGAGTGGGGGGGGTGTTGCCAGGGATGGGATTTAGTGATTATTCTTACTGCAGCTTTTTGTTGGGTTATTATTGGCTTTATGTGTGTTGCTGCAGTTGATCCCCAAGCACAAATAGCATAGGTGAGGTATGGATAAATAAGTGAGTGGTATAGTGTGAGAAGGGCATTTTGCGGCACGTAGTATCGTATCTTGGAGAGGATCCCAACTGTTTTGGATACTTTTTTGGTTATGTGTTGGATATGGGTGCTGAAATTCAGGTTGTTGTCAAGGTATAGGCCTAGGAATTTGCCCTCATTATGTCTGGTAATTAGAGTGTTGTCGATCTTAATGTTAATTTGTGCATCTCCTGCTCTGCTACCAAACATAATATAGTAGGTTTTGTCAGTGTTAAGCGTAAATTTATTGGCTGTCATCCAAGTCGATATTTTGATCAGCTCCTCGTTAACAATGGTGTTGCATCATGTGCTCTTAACATCCTATGGAGAGGGAGCATGGACACAGGGGTCGTCCCACAGCTTCTAACAACAACAGACATAGCCCCACTCTACAAAGGGGGCAGTAAAGCAATAGCAAAGAACTACAGACCGATAGCACTAACATCCCATATCAAAAAAAATCTTTGAAAGGGTTCTAAGTAGCAAGATCACCACCCATCTAGATAACCATCAGTTACATAACCCATGACAACATGGGTTTAGAGCAGGTCGCTCTTGTCTGTCCGAACTACTGGACCACTATGGCAAGGTCCTGGATGCTCTATAAGACAAACAAAATGCAGATGTAGTATACACAGATTTTGCAAAAGCCTTTGACAAGTGTGACCATGGTGTAATAGCACACAAAATGCGTGATAAAGAAATAGCTGGAAAAGTTGGTAGATGGATCTATAATTTCCATGACAAATAGAACACAAAGAGTAGTAAACAATAAAGTCTGAGGCAGCTACGGTGAAAAGCTCGGTTCGACAAGGCACAGTAGTCGTTCCCACCCTGTTCCTCATCCTCATATCTGACATAAACAGGGATGTAAGCCACAGCACCGTGTCTTCCTTTGCAGGTGACACCTGAATTTGCATGACAGTGTCCTCCATTGAAGACAATGCATGACTAGGCGGACATCAACCAAATCTTTAAATGGGTCGCAGAAAACAATATGAAGTTCAGTGATGAAAAATTTCATTTACCCCTATATGGAAAACTTGAGGAAATTAAAACTGTATCAGAGTATAAAACAAATTCCCACTACACAATAGAGCGAAAAATTAATGTAAAAGAGATGGCAGTGATAATGTCAGAGGATCTCATCTTCAAAGACCACAACATTGTAGCAATCGCATCTGCTAGAAAAATGACAGGATAGATAATAAGAACCTTCAAAACTAGGGATACCAAGCCCATGATGACACTCTTCAGGTCGCTTGTTCTATCTTGGCTGGAATATTGCTGCACACTAACAGCACCTTTCAAGGCAGGTGAAATTGCTGACCTTTAAAATGTACAGAGAACCTTCACGATACACATAACTGCGATAAAACACCTCAATTACTGGGAACGCTTAAAGTTCCTAAACCTGTACTCCCTAGGACGCAGGCGGGAGAGATACATGATTATATACCCTTGGAAAATCCTAGAGGGATTAATACCAAACTTGCACACGAAAATCACTCCTTATGAAAGCAAAAGACTCAGCAGATGATGCAACATCCCCCAATGAAAAGCGTGTCCACTAGCACGATAAGAAACAACACAATAAATGTCAGGGGCCCAAGACTGTTCAACTCCCTCCCAGCATACATATGGGGGATTACCAATTGAGCCCTGGCTGTCTTCAAGAAGGCACTGTACAGGCACCTAAAGTCAGTAACTGACCAGCCGGGCTGTGATTCGTACGTAAGGTTGCGTGCGGACAACAGTAACAGCCTGGTTCATCAGGCCCTGATCCACCATGAGGCCTGGTCACAGACCGGGCCGCGGGGGCGTTGACCCTCGAAAACCCCTCCAGGTATACTCCAGGTATATACGTCGTGTCAAATAGGTAAAATTGTTCAATTAGCAAGAACTCATTTAAAATTAAGTCATTTCTAAAATCTTCTCTTATACGTTTAAAGATATATATTTTTTCATTTATGTTAATGTAAAAATTAATAATTTTGTGCCAAACGAACCTAAGAAAACTTACCTTACCTTAATATAACAAGCGCAATTTAATTTAGCCTAATCCGCCTAAATAAATTTTAGATAGGTTTACAATAATTAAATAAAAAACAAACACCATGAAATACATTTTTTCGTTAGGTTCAGAATGATTTTTGCAAAATTATTGCATACACAAATTTTTGCTTGCCTTATTCGGCAAGAAGATCCTTGCTATTTAAGTAAAAAACCGTACGTTTTACCTATTCGGCACATTATATATATATATATATATATATATATATATATATATATATATATATATATATATATATATATATATATATATATATATATATATATATATATATATATATATATATATATATATATATATATATATATATATATATATATATCAATGCACCACGCAGAAACAAGCGGGTATATGTACAAAGAAACATCGCAGTAGTAGTTTCGAATCCTGCTGACTGCGATCTTGAGATATATATATATATATATATATATATATATATATATATATATATATATATATATATATATATATATATATATATATATATATATATATATATATATATATATATATATACATATATATATACATATATATATATATATATATATATATATATATATATATATATATATATATATATATATATATATATATATATATATATATATATATATATATATATATATATATATATATATATATATATATATATATATACATATATATATACATATATATATATATATATATATATATATATATATATATATATATATATATATATATATATATATATATATATATATATATATAAAGAAGAAGACAATATCGGGTATTGAACCGAGGAAGTAACAGGTGGTCAGATGTTATGTGCAGCAGTAAACAACAGATGAAACACAAAATAAGAGACACAAGACACTCAGACTGTACCAAGAAATTTCTGAAGACATTAAAACAACTTCAGATCACGTAATATGGAATTAAAATGATGCTGTGTATAAGAACCTCCCGTTATCTTACCTGGTACAAGCCAACCCGTCTACAAAATAAGAACATGAGAGAACTGTTTATTTGTGTCTCACACCTTTACAGTGGTCTGCAGTACTTTTTTTAAATTTTAGATTTACGAAGTTATCTTCATGTTTGTAAAAGCGATCAGTGTTTCTTTTTTTTCTATTACATCTCAAATTAAAATTCGAGAGAGAGAAATTCAGCAGAGCCTTCAATACCGAAGGGATGTGAGTGTCCTTACTGCTTTGCAGGCTAATGTCGTTAAGGTACCATACTTGGCTCTATTTCGTGGCCAGGGAAGTACACAATAACTACACTTCTCAAGATTATTATTATAATCAAGGGGGAAGCGCTAAACCCAGAGGATTATACAGCACTTCTCAAGAACATCACTTCATCTGAGAGCATTTATTCATAGAATAACTCGAACCTGTAACATGTTCGTACAACATACTGACATTGATGAAATAAAAGCCAGTTAACCAAATGAAATCGCTGGCCCACAGATGGTTCGTACGTCGGTTTGCGTGCGGCCAGCAGTAACAACCTGGTTGATCAGGCCCTGATCCAACGTGACAACCTGGTTGATCAGGCCCTGATCCAACGTGACAACCTGGTTGATCAGGCCCTGATCCAACGTGACAACCTGGTTGATCAGGCCCTGATCCAACGTGAGGCCTGGTCATGGACTGGGCCGCGGGGGCGGTGATCCCCAGAATACCCTCCAGGTATGGCTTCATATAATTTATTTTTGTCCCATAACAATAAAAAAAACTTTCAAATGAACTGAGACAGGTAACAGCTCTTAGCTTGTAAATAAAGGTAGGAACTCTCAACCTAACCTTGTAAAACCTTTGTGATAATGAGAGAGTACGAGTGTAGGACATCCACTGATCTTTTCTCCCACACAGTCCCGTCTGTTAAAGGTCAAGTTTGTCTAAACCAACATCTATACTACAGTGTTGTCAGCAAGAATATCACATCACTGCATTACCAACAATCAACTATCTGCAGTAATGTTGTCAGGAACAACAACTACGTTCACTACCATCCTGTCCGAAATGCTCTTCATACTAAGGAGCTTTCTGCATGCACACCATCTCTGTACCAACACTGTATCATGCTGAAATAATCTTTAATTAATCTTTAAGCTTTACACTAGTGTCAGGAACAACCAACTACCTACAATAGTGTCAGGAACAACCAACTACCTACAATAGTGTCAGGAACAACCAACTACTGTAACTACATTAGCATCTACACTAGTATTGTCAGAAACAACACACAAATATGGGTTCCTAGTGGACACTAGCTAGATGTTATTCCTCATACACGGAGTACCAGGCTTGTTCCAGTTTCATATCATCTGCCACATGCACTGCACAGGTTCCAGACCTCTGCTATGGTCTCAGATAATGCCTGTAAATAATTTCGCTCGTTCACGATAATTGTGTGTGTGAGACAGAGAAAGCGAAAGATAGTGAATAAATGAGAGAGATATCCTCAGTGTTCCAACACTCGTGTGTGGATGTACTCACCAGTAGAGTGACCAGGGACCAGTAATCAGGCTATGGGTGAGAGATACCCCTGTGTTCTTCCATTTCCAGGCCTGGGGGCCAGTGGTGCTCATACCCGCAGGGAATATTCGCAACACTTTGTTCAGCACCCAGAAGAACACAAATCCCCCCACTACCCACTTTGGGCCTGACACCACGTCTTCCCTCGCCATGATAATGGGTCTCAAGTCCTACGACGAAGGTTTGAAAGATATTAAGTGATGGAGGGATGAGAGGAGCGCGAGCAACCTCCTCTGTTGCCGCCTCTGTCACTACTGATTTCCCAGAATCCCAGGCTGGCTAGGTTATGGCTGGCTTCAGTATTAAACAAACGTTCCTTGAGCCGTTCTGTACTCACCTAATTGTGGTTGCAGGGGTCGATTCATAATTTCTGGCCCTGTGTTTGTTCCAGAAAGCATTGAGCGCTCACCAACAGCCTGGTTTGCCATTTAACTTTTAAAAGTGTTCAGTCCCTTAACCTGGATAGATCAATGTCAAACATAGGCTAGGTAGGTTACCTGAAATGTAGGCTAAGTAAAATTCGTCAGGGAACACGACAATATTTCCTGACGTTGGTCTTAGTTATATGATTACCTGCCACTGGAGCTTTTGGTCATCTGACCGAGGCCTTCCACAGGCCTACCCCTTCACCCAAGGTGTTCCGCTTCACACACAGTGTCTGTAGTTTGATCCCCTGTAAGTGTAGAAACAATGGGCGTGTTTCCTTACACCTACTGTTCCTGATCACTTAGCAAGTAAGTAGGTACCTGGGTGTTAGTCGACCGGTGTGGGTCGCATCCTGGGAGACAAGACTGAGGACCCCAATGGAAATAAGACAGATAAGCTCTCGATGACGTACTGCCTATCTTGGTGTGGAAAATTGCATTTATCTGAATGTCAATCATTATGTACATAACAGTAAATGATAACAAAGATAATTATTATTTAGCAGAGTTACATAGACAAGCAGGAATTTGGGACACCTAGGTCACAAAAAAAAAAATGTCCCCCTTCGATACCTACCACTGTCATATCCACAAGTTGCTCTGGACCTATTAATTATCAAATGAAAAATACATCACCAAAAAAAATTGGCACGAAGGCCTGAGCTTGCTACCACCTGCAGCTCACAAGACTGCCATCCCCACGAGCCCCTTTGGGGCGGGGCAGATGGCAGACCAGAGGCCTAGCTTCTCCCTACGAGCCCCGTGAGGGCGGGGAATGTGGCTAGGCCTGGGGACAGTTGGTCCCAAAGATGAGGGGGTACTTGTACCTCCTCCCATGGGAGACTTAAGTCTCGAGACACTACCCAGATAGGGAGCCAAGGCCGGGTCACCACTACTTGGAAAAGACCCGGGCCGGGAGAATACCGGCGAATAAAAAAAAAAAAAAAAAAATACATCACCAGGAATGCTGGTAAATATATAAATTTGCGGACTGTATATTAAAATTAAAGAATAATTATAGATATACACAATTACATAACAGAAAGAGAATATCTTAATATCACTCACAAATTTGACTGGAGATTAAGTTGTATCATACTCAGAAAAACCTCACTAACTAAATTTATGAAAACACTGGCCAGAATTATACACAAATCTAGAGAGCTTATCTGAGGTTCCTGGAGCTGTCTTGTCCAGTCGTCTGATATCTCAAGTTATGCAGGAATGTACATCCACCAATTTCGCCTCCTATTTGACAGGTGTCAACACAATTTTAACCTCTAGAGCACAAAAAGTTATTCCCATTACACCAACGTTTGTAATCCAAATTCAAAACCAAGATGGCGAGTGTCTACTTTTTTTCGATAACATACTTCTTTTAAAAATATAATATAGGGTATCTATTTACCTATAAATTACTGTATTTCCGGAAAATATATACAGTATTTTCCACACTTGGGTTATCCTGGGTGGCTAACCCTCCGGGGTTAAAAATCCGAACAAAATCATGTCTTATCTCACGCATTTAAATTTTTTTTTATTAGTATGTAAAGCAAAGATTGAGGGACATATCACCTTCACAGCAAACTTTATCTAATACAGAGGCATAAGGACAGTGACTTATGCACTGGTACCACTGGAAGAAGCGGTGAAAAGCAGCAGTTGAAGATGGCATCACATGTAGACAGGGCCAACTAGTGGCCCATAAGGTGGGCCAAGATTAGCACTGGAGTCGTATAAGAGATTCTCGAAAATATTTGGGAAACATTTAACCCAGACTCCAAGAAGTAGGGCTCAATAAAGCATACGTTTCCGTGGCCATTAACAACCCCAAGAACAAGAACAGTTAGTTTAATATGTTTATTATGCACCCCATACCCATCCTGTGGGCGGTAGTCAAAAGATTACAGAGGTACATATTGGGTCCAGGGACTGGGCCTCAAAGTTTTGATAGATGAGCAAGTTACAGAGGTAATGAATTCACAATTTACAAAGGTAATGAACTCACAATTTACAAAGGTAATGAACTCCAGGTAGGTCTAGTCACAATCATGACAAGTTACAAAGGTGTTTACAGATTACAGAGGTACACAATGGGTCCAGGGACCGGGCTCCAAAGTTTTGATGGCTGAACTAGGTGCAAGAACAGCCGAGTGAAACTGCGCCGGTCTTCGTCCAATAATAATAATAATAATAATAATAATAATAATTTATTTCTTTGCTAAGGTTACAATGTGTGTTTACATATCATTATTTAGATAAGATAAGATTTCGTTCGGATTTTTAACCCCGGAGGGTTAGCCACCCAGGATAACCCAAGAAAGTCAGTGCGTCATCGAGGACTGTCTAACTTATTTCCATTGGGGTCCTTAATTTTGTCCCACAGGATGCGACCCACACCAGTCGACTAACACCCAGGTACCTATTTGCTGCTAGGTGAACAGGACAACAGGTGTAAGGAAACGTGTCGAAATGTTTCCACCCGCCGGGAATCGAACCCGGGCCCTCCGTGTGTGAAGCGGGAGTTTTAGCCACCTGGAGTTTACCTGGAGAGAGTTTCGGGGGTCAACGCCCCCGCGGCCCGGTCTGTGACCAGGCCTCCTGGTGGATCAGCGCCTGATCAACCAGGCTGTTGCTGCTGGCTGCACGCAAACCAACGTACGAGCCACAGCCCGGCTGATCAGGAACTGTCTTTAGGTGCTTGTCCAGTGCCAGCTTGAAGACTGCCAGGGGTCTGTTGGTAATCCCCCTTATGTGTGCTGGGAGGCAGTTGAACAGTCTCGGGCCCCTGACACTTATTGTATGGTCTCTTAACGTGCTAGTGACACCCCTGCTTTTCATTGGGGGGATGGTGCATCGTCTGCCAAGTCTTTTGCTTTCGTAGTGAGTGATTTTCGTGTGCAAGTTTGGTACTAGTCCCTCTAGGATTTTCCAGGTGTATATAATCATGTATCTCTCCCTCCTGCGTTCCAGGGAATACAGGTTTAGAAACCTCAAGCGCTCCCAGTAATTGAGGTGTTTTATCTCCGTTATGCGCGCCGTGAAAGTTCTCTGTACATTTTCTAGGTCGGCAATTTCACCTGCCTTGAAAGGTGCTGTTAGAGTGCAGCAATATTCCAGCCTAGATAGAACAAGTGACCTGAAGAGTGTCATCATGGGCTTGGCCTCCCTAGTTTTGAAGGTTCTCATTATCCATCCTGTCATTTTTCTAGCAGATGCGATTGATACAATGTTATGGTCCTTGAAGGTGAGATCCTCCGACATAATCACTCCTAGGTCTTTGACGTTGGTGTTTCGCTCTATTTTGTGGCCAGAATTTGTTTTGTACTCTGATGAAGATTTAATTTCCTCATGTTTACCATATCTGAGTAATTGAAATTTCTCATCGTTGAACTTCATATTGTTTTCTGCAGCCCACTGAAAGATTTGGTTGATGTCCGCCTGGAGCCTTGCAGTGTCTGCAATGGAAGACACTGTCATGCAGATTCGGGTGTCATCTGCAAAGGAAGACACGGTGCTGTGGCTGACATCCTTGTCTATGTCGGATATGAGGATGAGGAACAAGATGGGAGCTAGTACTGTGCCTTGTGGGACAGAGCTTTTCACCGTAGCTGCCTCGGACTTTACTCTGTTGACGACTACTCTCTGTGTTCTGTTAGTGAGGAAATTATAGATCCATCGACCGACTTTTCCTGTTATTCCTTTAGCGCGCATTTTGTGCGCTATTACGCCATGGTCACACTTGTCGAAGGCTTTTGCAAAGTCTGTATATATTACATCTGCATTCTTTTTGTCTTCTAGTGCATTTAGGACCTTGTCGTAGTGATCCAGTAGTTGAGACAGACAGGAGCGACCTGTTCTAAACCCATGTTGCCCTGGGTTGTGTAACTGATGGGTTTCTAGATGGGTGGTGATCTTGCTTCTTAGGACCCTTTCAAAGATTTTTATGATATGGGATGTTAGTGCTATTGGTCTGTAGTTCTTTGCTGTTGCTTTACTGCCCCCTTTGTGGAGTGGGGCCACTTGATTGTAACAAAGAAGGTCACTATCACACCGAGGCATTTGGGGCAGACTTAACCTAATACTACTTATAGACTACTTAAGTCTAGACAGGTGAAGATTGGTAGAAAACAAATAGTTAATATTTCACTCTATTATTATTATGAGGTAGTACAATTTATGATACAATCATACATTTTTCAGTTCGTAATTAAGTTCATTTACTCTATTATTAATATGAGGTAGTGCAATTAGTGATACAAACACACATTTAAGAGTTTATAATAATGGCATATTAGTTAAGGGATAATAAAATATTTGTGGGAGTTGCTTTGAATTTGGTTGGGGTTTAGCATGGTGTGGGTATCTTTGTTATTTAAAGATGAGATGATTTTTGAGTATGTTCCTAAACTGATTTGTGGGCAGGGGACCTCTTGCTGTTTCAGACAAAGAGTTCCAGATCTTCGGGCCCTTTATATGCATTGCATTTTCCAATAGTGTGAGAAGGACACGGGGGATGTCAAAAAATGTTTTGTGCCTCGTGTTATACCTGTGTGTTGTGTTGAAACTTTCTAGAAGTTTGAGCGGAGGTTTGATGATAGAGTTTAATGTTCTGTATTTGTAGTAGGTACAATAATAAGTGTGCATATTATGTATATTAAGTAAGTTCATGTTTTAGAAGAGAGGTGGGGTGTGTTGCCTGGTATTGGAGTTTATGATCATCCGCAGTGCCGCTTTTTGCTGGGTTATTAAAGGTGACCTGGTGGCTAAAGCTCCCGCTTCACACACGGAGGGCCCGGGTTCGATTCCCGGCGGGCGGAAACATTTCGACACGTTTCCTTACACCTGTTGTCCTGTTCACCTAGCAGCAAATAGGTACCTGGGTGTGGGTCGCATCCTGGGGGACAAGATTAAGGACCCCAATGGAAATAAGTTAGACAGTCCTCGATGACGCACTGACTTTCTTTGGTTATCCTGGGTGGCTAACCCTCCGGGGTTAAAAATCCGAACGAACTCTTATCTTATCTTATCTTGGGGTACGTAGTATCGTATCTTGGAAAGGATACCTACTGTTTTGGAAACTTTTTTAGTTATATGCTGGATGTGGGTATGAAATTTAAGATTACAGTCAACGTGGAGACCTAGGAATTTGCCCTCAGTGTGTCTTGTAATGGGTGAACCATTCATCGATATGCTTAGCTGGATATTTGATGTTCTCTTTCCAAAAAGCATGAAATAGGTTTTGTCTGGAGTTTACCTGGACTTGGAGTTTACCTGGAGAGAGTTCCGGGGGTCAACGCCCCCGCGGCCCGGTCTGTGACCAGGTCTCCTGGTGGATCAGAGCCTGATCAACCAGGCTGTTACTGCTGGCTGCACGCAATCCAACGTACGAGCCACAGCCCGGCTGGTCAGGTACCGACTTTAGGTGTTTGTCCAGTTTGTTTTGTGGACATCTCACTCTCGGAGGAGAATCAGTGACATATTTTTCCCTTTCTCTCTGGGACTCTTGATTTCATCTTACTTCGCCCGCTGGGCACGTTACAGGAAGGACACCTTGCATCAGCTCAATACAAGCCAGCTTTGTTTTTCCGCTCTGTGGATATCTATTTAACGGTTTTGTTGGGAAGCCGGTTGCTGTACTCAGGTGAGGGTATGGGCGTCCCGCTCTGCTGGTGCTGGGCGAGGGAGAATCCACCTGGTCTATTTGGAAATTTCTAGTTTCTGTTTTTATTTACGAAGGGACTCATGTTCCCTTTTCTTCCATCGCTCACCTTTGGGCATAATACAAGACAATAAAACATCTTTGACTCAACCTGTGTAAAAAGTCAATGTCTATAAAAGGCCCTAAAATCTGGAACTTCCTGCCTTAGGCATCGAAAGGTTCCTTATCTGCCAATCGATCCAGAGTTATTAAAAATTAAACACTTTATCTCCTTAATGTAAGTGAGACAACAATACGCTATGTCAAAAAAAGCCAATTTTCATCCAAGTCTGTCCATGTTCTTCTTAAATAAATAAGTCTATTTGGGCACAGGTACTCATAATTACAGTTGTCATACATAGTGTAAATTACGTAGGATAACCCCCCAAAAAGTCGGACAAAATTACTTATTTCCATTCAACTCCCATACATAAGGTCCTGCCCTGCATGGGACAGTAGGCCTTCTGCAGTGTTCCTCCATTCTTATATTCTTATATTGGTAATATATCTTGTCCCATTTTATTTGTATTGTAATCTAAGTAACTTGCTGTATCTGCGTCGCTATTCAATCACTCCACAAAACTGCTGTATTAACTGTTGTATTAATAAAGCAGGGAACGGTTAAAGTCCCTTGACATGTACTCCCTGGAATGCAGGCGAAAAAGATACACCATAATATACACTTTGAAAGTCCTAAATGGACTAGTCCCAAATCTGCACATTGAAATCACTCCTTACGAAAACAAAAGACTCGGCAGGCGGTGCAACATCTCCCAAATGAAAAGCAGGGGCGTCATAAGTAAGTAAATTTATTCAGGTATACACAAATACAGTTACATAGATTATCATACATAGCAGCATATGTGTAGAGAACCTAGGACAACCCAAAAAAGTCAGACAAAATGACTTTTTAAAGGAGTGGACTGGTAAGCCAGCGAAGACCTCGGTCAGATGACCGAAAGCTCCAACTGTGGGTCATCATATGACTAAGACCCGCATCAGGAAACACTTGTCGTGTTTCCAACTAACTAACTAATAACTGTTTCCTGACAAACCTATACCTACCAGAATACTAAGAGACAACACAGTAAGTGTCAGGGGCCCAAGACTGTTCAGCTGCCTCCCCGCATGAATATCAAAATGGTATACAATACAGACAGGTTGGTAAGTAAGACACATAAGCAACAGTTAGGCATCTTTATTCCGAAACGTTCCGCCTACACAGTAGGCTTCTTCAGTCGAGTACAGAAAATAGGCAGGAGCAGTAGAGATGTGAAGACAATGTAATCAGTCCATCACCCTTGATGACGTAGATTTGAGGTTGTCAGTCCCTCAGCCTGGAGAAGAGTTCTGTTCCATTGTCTGAAACAATGTGAATATCAAGCGGCAGTGTAGAGACTTATACATACACAGTACTGTTGGATGGAGAGGTGTAGAGTAGTAGAAGAAAGAATGTAATTACTGAGAGGTTACGTCCCTCTCAGATCTAACCATTCTCACCTGTACCAAGGTGCCACTGTGTTGCAGTGTCTGACAGAGTGAATATCAAAATGGTATACAATACCGACAGGTTGGTAAGTAAGACACATAGGCCTACGTTCCACTGCTCCTGCCTACTTTCTGTACTCGACTGAAGAAGCCTGATGTGTAGGCTAAACGTTTCGGAATAAAGATGCCTAACTGTTATTCTGTTAGTCGCAGTTATTCTGTTCGTGGACAGTTATTCTGTTAGTTTTGCAGTTATTATGTTAGTGGGATGGATTTGTGAAGGACCTGCCTAGTATGGGCCAAGAGGCCTATTGCAGTGTTCCTCCTTATGTTCTTATGTGTCTTACTTGCCTTCCAGCATACATAAGGGGGATTACCAGTAGACTCCTGGTTGTCTTCAAGAGTCTGGTACTGACTTAGGTGCCTGAATAACAAAAAGGCACAGTACCGTGACTGGAACGATACACAAATAACCCGCACATAAAAGAGAGAAGCTTACGACGACGTTTCGGTCCGACTTGGACCATTGACCGGGTTATTTGTGTTAGGTGCCTGTCCAGGGAGCTAAACAGGCACCTAAGTCAGTCCCTGACCAGCCGGGCGTGTGGCCGGCAGTAACAGCCTGGTTCATCAGGCCCTAATCCACCATGAATACTGGTCATGGACCGGGCCGCGGAGGCGTTGACCCCCGGAACACCCTCCAGGTATCCTTATTTTACGTCACTTAGTTTAGCTATCAGTGGCCCTTACAAACCCAACAACAATCCAAGTGGGCGGATAATGTCAGTAGTCTGGTAAGTAAGTGAAATAAGTTTATTTAAGTACAGGTACACTTAAGAACATTTATCGTACATAGTAACATATATGTAAATTACCCACCAGGATAACCCAAAAAAGTCAGACAACGTGACTTATTTCTATTGGGGTTGTGCAACACATATTCGTTCATTATATACTACTGGATCAGTCTTATTTGTATACATTTATTGTCCTTAAGTATGTATAATATATATATATATATATATATATATATATATATATATATATATATATATATATATATATATATATATATATATATATATATATATATATATATATATATATATATATATATATATATATATATATATATATATATATATATATATATATATATATATATATATATATATATATATATATATATATATATATATATATATATATATATATATATATATATATATATATATATATATATATATATATATATATATATATATATATATATATATATATATATATATATATATATATATATATATATATATATATATATATATATATATATATATATATATATATATATATATATATATATATATATATATATATATATATATATATATATATATATATATATATATATATATATATATATATATATATAATGAAAGGGGGTAAGGCAGCTGGGATTGATGGGATAAAGATAGAAATGTTAAAAGCAGGTGGGGATATAGTTTTGGAGTGGTTGGTGCAATTATTTAATAAATGTATGGAAGAGGGTAAGGTACCTAGGGATTGGCAGAGAGCATGCATAGTTCCTTTGTATAAAGGCAAAGGGGATAAAAGAGAGTGCAAAAATTATAGGGGGATAAGTCTGTTGAGTGTACCTGGTAAAGTGTATGGTAGAGTTATAATTGAAAGAATTAAGAGTAAGACGGAGAATAGGATAGCAGATGAACAAGGAGGCTTTAGGAAAGGTAGGGGGTGTGTGGACCAGGTGTTTACAGTGAAACATATAAGTGAACAGTATTTAGATAAGACTAAAGAGGTCTTTGTGGCATTTATGGATTTGGAAAAGGCGTATGACAGGGTGGATAGGGGGGCAATGTGGCAGATGTTGCAAGTGTATGGTGTAGGAGGTAGGTTACTGAAAGCAGTGAAGAGTTTTTACGAGGATAGTGAGGCTCAAGTTAGAGTATGTAGAAAAGAGGGAAATTTTTTCCCAGTAAAAGTAGGCCTTAGACAAGGATGTGTGATGTCACCGTGGTTGTTTAATATATTTATAGATGGGGTTGTAAGAGAAGTAAATGCGAGGGTCTTGGCAAGAGGCGTGGAGTTAAAAGATAAAGAATCACACACAGGGTGGGAGTTGTCACAGCTGCTCTTTGCTGATGACACTGTGCTCTTGGGAGATTCTGAAGAGAAGCTGCAGAGATTGGTGGATGAATTTGGTAGGGTGTGCAAAAGAAGAAAATTAAAGGTGAATACAGGAAAGAGTAAGGTTATGAGGATAACAAAAAGATTAGGTGATGAAAGATTGAATATCAGATTGGAGGGAGAGAGTATGGAGGAGGTGAACGTATTCAGATATTTGGGAGTGGACGTGTCAGCGGATGGGTCTATGAAAGATGAGGTGAATCATAGAATTGATGAGGGAAAAAGAGTGAGTGGTGCACTTAGGAGTCTGTGGAGACAGAGAACTTTGTCCTTGGAGGCAAAGAGGGGAATGTATGAGAGTATAGTTTTACCAACGCTCTTATATGGGTGTGAAGCATGGGTGATGAATGTTGCAGCGAGGAGAAGGCTGGAGGCAGTGGAGATGTCATGTCTGAGGGCAATGTGTGGTGTGAATATAATGCAGAGAATTCGTAGTTTGGAAGTTAGGAGGAGGTGCGGGATTACCAAAACTGTTGTCCAGAGGGCTGAGGAAGGGTTGTTGAGGTGGTTCGGACATGTAGAGAGAATGGAGCGAAACAGAATAACTTCAAGAGTGTATCAGTCTGTAGTGGAAGGAAGGCGGGGTAGGGGTCGGCCTAGGAAGGGTTGGAGGGAGGGGGTAAAGGAGGTTTTGTGTGCGAGGGGCTTGGACTTCCAGCAGGCATGCGTGAGCGTGTTTGATAGGAGTGAATGGAGACAAATGGTTTTTAATACTTGACGTGCTGTTGGAGTGTGAGCAAAGTAACATTTATGAAGGGATTCAGGGAAACCGGCAGGCCGGACTTGAGTCCTGGAGATGGGAAGTACAGTGCCTGCACTCTGAAGGAGGGGTGTTAATGTTGCAGTTTAAAAACTGTAGTGTAAAGCACCCTTCTGGCAAGACAGTGATGGAGTGAATGATGGTGAAAGTTTTTCTTTTTCGGGCCACCCTGCCTTGGTGGGAATCGGCCAGTGTGATAATAAAAAAAAAAATAATAATAAAAAAATAATATATATATATATAAGGACAATAAATGTATACAAATATATAGGCATATAATGAATTAAGCATGTGACGAATTAGGCATATGACAGTATAACTTGACTGTAATTAAGTGTTGGAGAATAAGTTAGGAATAGTGAAAGAAATATGCCAGAGACATGAGCTGAGGAAACATTTAAGTTCGCTTAAAAAGTATCTGGTGCCCAGCCCTTCAAGGGCTCTTCACTGGGGGAATTAAAATTTATTCTTTATTTCTAATAACTAATTGCACAAAAAATACAGTAATCAAAAATGCCCTTGTTTCCAACCAGATTGCCTCTCATTTTCCAATCGCTGAGTGTTCCTTATGAGTCAGAATTATTATTACAGTCATGGGAGAGTGCTAAACCAATAGGGGTCATACAGTACCTTGGGAAATGGGAGGTAAACAGGGTAAATCCAAGGAAGAGGAGAGCAGGTAAAATTTCTCATATCATGAGCCCGCTCACCACCGTCAGAGAGACCACTTCCAGAAGCATGTAATAAACATTGCCATGCATGAACTGTTCATATTGCAAAAAATAATTAACTAGATACTGCTAAGAATGTTACATGTAAAGATAATTGTGACTCAAAAAAAATCAGCATAATTTACATTTTTTTTTTTTTTTTGTTTTTTGGCTTCCAGGAAAATACGTGTTCGACAATGGGGCTTGGAAAAGAATCCTCTGATACCAGAACCAACTACAAGTCACCCATTGCAAGGAGTAAGTTTGGGCATTAGTTAACATTTTTCAGTGAGAGATAAGAGTTTGTTTGGACTTTTAACTCCCAGATGGTTAGCCACCCAGGATAACTCAAGAAAGCCAGTGCATCATCTGTCTTATTTCCATTGGGGGTCATTAAATCTTGTCCCTCAGGATGCGACCCCCACCAGTCGACTAACACCCAGATACCTACTTGCTTGCTAGGTGAACGGGACAACAGGTGTAAGGAAATACACCCAATGTTTCCACTCTTGCCGGGGATCGAACCACGGAAACTCAATATGTAAAGCGAGAGTGTTGCCTACCAAGCCACAGGACATCCTATACGACCTATGTACACTACAGAGTAAGTATTTCTTGTTAAGTTGTTATTTTGGGTAACAGTAGCGAAAATACGTAGTATACATTTATTTTGGTTGTGCAACGCAACCTGGCCAATCAGCTTTTAGTACTGAGTCATGTTATGTACCTGGCCGAACGTAAATAAAGATGCTTATCTACTGATGGCAGAGTGAAGTTATGCTATGTTAGGTTAGGTTAGGTCAGGTGGGTTTTGTTGGGTTATGTTTTTACCATTTGCATGTAAAACTAACTAAATATTATATAGTTCAAACTAACTCCTTGTTAATTTGGGTTCATACCTAAAACAGTTCATTGATTTGCAAAAGGCTTTGGATACTGTTGATCACAATATTCTCCTACACAAGCTAAAGCGCTACAGCCTCAGATGACACATATACAGTGGTCCCTCAATAATCGTCCAGCCTGAAAGTCGTCCATTTCGGAAATAGTCCTGTTTTTTCATCAAAATATTGGCTCGCAAATGGTCCGGTAACTCGCTAATAGTCCTTCGTCCCGGACTCGTACTCACACTCTGAGCCGCCTCAGCCTTTCCTTCCCAGCCAGTGTGCCATTGTTTGCCAGTGAGCGACGGTCCCCTCACGTGCTCCAGCGAAATATTTCATAATATTCCATTTATTTTAGTGCTTGCAAGTTATTTAAGTGCTAAATAAGCTACCATGGCTCCAAAGAAAGCTCCTAGTGCCAAGCCTTTGGTAAAGAAGGTGAGAAATATGATTGAATTTAAGAAAAACATCATTGAACAATATGATAGTGGCGTACGTGTGGGCAAACTGGCCAGGATGTATAACAAATCCCGTACAACCATATCTTCCATCAAAGCCAAGAAAAAGGAAATCAAGGACGCTGTTGTTGCAAAGGGGGTAAATATGCTGACAAAAATGAGATCACCAGTACTCGACGATGTTGAGAAGTTATTATTGGTGTGGATAAATGAGAAACAATTAGCAGGAGATAGTCTTATGACGTCGCTTATTTGTGAAAAGGCTAGGCAGCTGCATGATGATTTGGTAAAGAAATTGCCTGCAACTAGTGGTGATGTGAGTGAATTTAAGGCCAGCAAAGGCTGGTTTGAGAGATTTAAGAAGCGTACTGGCATACACAGTACGCAGAATCGCAGCTCAGAATCTTGCTGCAGAGGAGGAGGAAGAGAGATGGAGGAAGGTGCCTTCTTCAGAAATTAAGGAGATTTTTGAAATGTGGGGTAGGATGGAAAGATTTATGGAGAAACATCACCCAGAGAAGGATGTTGCAAGCCATATCGGCAACTTGTACAGTGACAGAGTCTTGGCCCATTTTAGGGAAGTTTTAAAGAGACGCCAGAAACAGAGCTCTCTGGACAGTTTTTTTGCGAGACAGGACTCCAGTGACACTCAAGGTGGTCCTAGTGGCATTAAGAAACAGAGAAGAGAAGTAACTCCAGAAAAGCATTTGGTACCCGAGGTGTTGATGGAAGGGGATTCCCCTTCCAAACAGTAAATCATCCAATCTGTCTCCTTCTCCAGTCTTCCATACACAAAGAAGAATCGCCAATAAAGGTAAGTGTTATTCTGTTAATGTTTAATTCATCATGTGCAACTGTATTGTTTATGTACTACATCTATATTTCATGTAAACAATTTTTTTGGTTTAATACTTCTGGGTGTCAGGAACAGATTAATTGAATTTACATTATTTCTTATGGGGAAAATTGATTCGTAAATCGTCCATTTCGATAATAATCCCACTTCCAGGAACGGATTATGGATGATTATTGAGGGACCACTGTACACACATGTATTTTCAATCATACCTTTGTAACAGACAGCAGTATATAGCATGACACTTCTTATAGTACCTTAGCAATGAATTTAGGTGTCTCAAAAGTAGCATTCTCCTGCTTTTCTTTTTCTTGTATACCACCCAACATCTGAAACCTGTACTCTTTACTGATTACACAGCCTTGATTTTATTAAGCCCAGACTCATTGTCAGTTAGCACTACAGTTAACGATGAACTCTAAGTCCACACTGGATGATTACCAATAAATTAACTTTTATACTAAATAAAGGAGGAATGCTGACATATGGTAAATAATAACCTAATGCATTGAAGTCTTTATTGGTACTGTGCAGTATTTCACCCACAAGTGGGCCTCCTCAAGTATGTGATAAAACACACTCATGGGTAAAGCATACAATAAAAACTTCACTGCATTATGTGTCTATTAAACTCACCCTTAATATTGAAAAAATATTCCTTATAATTTAGGGCTGTGGAGTTGGCACATCAAACCTTCAATTCCGACTCCCTTATTTATGGCACCTCCGAACTCCAACTTCACAACACCTACTCTGACTCCACAGCCGTTATAATTATTAGAAAGAAACCATGTCCCCCATTTGGATATTAGCCTCAAGGAAACTAAATTAAAAAATTAGGGAGAGGGTGAGAAATTCTAAGGTCTAACTACTGACAACAAATTGAACTTTGATGCTTATCTGGCACAAATCAACATAGGTATAAAAGACTGTTGGGATGCTCTCTAAAATTTGCTATTATGTTCCATACTCTGCACCACTAATACTTTACTGTTTTCCCTCATTTACCCAGTCATCACCCAACAAAGGCAGTCATCATATTTTTGATGGTATACAATAATGACAAATTAGGTATCCTCATTGCTGAAAGATAACTAAATGTTGTACATGTGTCTTATACATCAAAAGCAAACTAATTAGTAGTAATCTGAAACCAAGTCAGCAGTGCATAAGTGTTTGCAATAAAGCTAACAGAATTCTTGGCTTCATATCAAGAAGTATAAATAATAGAAGTCCTCAGGTTGTTCTTCAACTCTATATATCTTTGGTTAGGCCTCATTTAGATTATGCTGCACAGTTCTGGTTACTGTATTACAGAATGGATGTAAGTGCACTGGAAAACATACAAAGGAGGATGGCAAAGTTGATCCCGTGTATCAGAAATCTTTCCTATGAGGATAGACTGAGGACCCTGAATCTGCACTCTCTGGAAAGGTGTAGAATTAGGGGGGATATGACTGAGATGTATAAATGGAAAACAGGGATAAAAATGTCTAGCCTAGACAGGACTAACAGCAGTGGCTTTAAGTTGGAAAAATTCAGATTCAGGAAGGATATAGGAAAGCACTGGTTTGGTAATAGAGTTGTGGATGAGTGGAACAAACTCCTGAGTACCATCATAGAAGCTAAGACATTGTGTAGTTTTAAAAATAGGTTTGATAAATACATGAGTGGGTGTGGGTGGGTGTGAGTTGGACCTGACTATCTTGTGCTACTAGGTCAGATGTCATGCTCCTTCCTTAAGTGAATGTGACCTGACCTGACTAGGTTAGGGCATTGTCTTAAGCCAGTAGGAGAATTGGACCTGCCTTGCATGGGCCAGTAGGCCTGTTGCTGTGTTCCTTCTTTCTTATGTTCTTATGTTCTTAATTACAGTATGTATAGGCAAAACATTGTGCCTTTTTTCAGGTCCCAAAATCTATGAAATGTAAATGCCATTCATGCATACAGTATTATCTTATTCCACATCTTTAGAATACTATATTATAATTCTGATGCTGATTTAAGACATTTCCTGGAAAATTGTAACAGAAAACACAGGCATCACACTAGATACAAACACCACTTTGATGTCCCTCATGTTTGTTTGAGCATCTACAGAAATTCTATGCAAATTAAGGGATAAAAAATGTGAAATAATATATCAGATGATTTGAAAAATTACAACTTAATGAATTCAAGTTAAAGCTAAAGCAAGTACCACTGTGTGCTTAAATAGTCAGATTAGTACAGTATATAATTCTGTGTAATCACCAAAACATTTACTAACTCTTCATATTAATAGTGCTGTTTTCATAAACATAATTTTGTTATGTAGTAAGAATACAGAGTGACTTCCAACAACTTAAGAGAAATGGACAAATGCATTCACTTAGGAAATGGACATAAATGCATTCGCTGGAAAATGTTTTGGCCCTTGGACCTTGATGATTTCAGGTACATTGCATGTGTATGAAGTCATCAAGGTCCAAGGACTGAAATGTTTTCAGTAAAGGGGTCATAAGTGAATGCAGTCATGTCCATTTCTCTCAGTTGTATTATCACAAAAATTATGACATTAATGAAGCTTGGCAAATTAATTAAATTTGATCAATCTTTCCTCAAAAAATCCTTTGTACAGACAGACAAATACAAGTACTCTAGGCAAATCTCTCATTTACAGGTGAAAGACAGAACACTGAAGCAAGCTGGACTAGTATATGAGAAGAAAAGCAGACCTACTGTACAGCCAGTAAGTAGCACTTCTCCTTTGTCTAATACAGGCAGGCTCCACTTATACACCAGGCTAGGTTCCAGGCTACTGCTGTAAAGCGAAAATCACTATAAAGAGAAATATAGCCTTTTCCACTTTGAAATGCATATAAAAGCCTGATAACATGTTTACACTATCATATACAGTGGACCCCCAGTTAACGATATTTTTTCACTCCAGAAGTATGTTCAGGTGCCAGTACTGACCGAATTTGTTCCCATAAGGAATATTGTGAAGTAGATTAGTCCATTTCAGACCCCCAAACATACACGTACAAACGCACTTACATAAATACACTTACATAATTGGTCGCATTCGGAGGTGATCGTTATGCGGGGGCCCACTGTATTAAGTGAGCAACAGAGTTAGCCCTAAAAAAATGCATATACAGTACATACATTACTTACCTTAAAATATTTTTGTTTTTTGCTTATAGTGAGTGGTGAATATATTTATTGTAGGAGGTCTGAATAAATGAAGAATGGATATAATTGAAAACCGCTGCATTAACAAAAAGCCGTAAAGCAAAGCGCTGTAAAATGGGGCCCCTTCTGTACAGTAAAGACACTGAACTATCTGAGAAATTTATTTTGACTACCTACAACAACAAACAACTTTATTTCTATATAGTGAAATACAGTATTCAACTGACATGGGCTAAGTGACATGAATAAATTACTTTATAGAAAGCCCCTTGTTATGCAGAGCATTTTGGGCAGCCTTAAAATTAATTTATAATTGCGTACTGGATACAAATACAATTATGTATATTAGTTTATTGGAATGCTATAGTTTGCAGTGTTTGACATTTTATGTACAGGAGGGTTCTGCTTATACAGCAAGTTAGGTTCCGGGCTACTACTGTAAAGTGAAAATCGTTGTAAAGTGAAATACAGCCTTTTTTCACTTTCCAATGCATGTAAATCCTGATATGTTTACACTATCATACATTTAGTGAACACTAAAGTTAGGCCAAAAAAGGCATATACGTATACACAAATTACTTTTTTTTTTTCAACAAACTGGCCATATCCCATCTACGCAGGGTGACTTAAAAAAAAAAAAGCTTCTCTTTTTAAATTTAGTAATATATACAGAAGAGGTTACTAGTCCCTTGCTCCCAGCATACACATTACTTACCTTAAAATATTTTCGTCCTTAGCTTATAGTGAGTGGTGAATATATTTATTGTAGGAAGTCTGAATAAATGAAGAATGGGTAATCATAATTGAAAACTGCTGCATTAGTGAAATGCTGGAAAGTGAAGTGCTGTGAAGCAGACACCTTCTGTACTTTAACAATTTGGTTTATGATTTATGACATTTAGCGATCTTGTGTAACAATTTGGTACAACATTTGTATTGGTGAAGTCTGAGGTAGAGCAAATCAGATTCATACCACAAAATCAGTAAAATTTATTGTAATTTTTAACTTTGCAAATAAGTGCACTGTACCTTTACAGGCAACAAATTTGCACAATGTAAACTTCTGAAATATTATGGGTATGTAAATATTACTTGAATGGAAGCCTTGCACTGAAGCTGTCTTCAACAAACTGCTGTATAAAACTCACTTTATTTTCTGATTCATTGTCTCTGTAGGTTCACTTAATGCCATTGAGGAGGGTCTGTTTTACTTTTATGCTTAGATGAATAAGATGCATGTACAACAGGTTAGATTGGTATCTTCATTGACAACACATACAGAAAAGATGCCTACCAGCTATGCATGTGTTTTTCTCATCTATTTGCTGGTATTGTATACCATACTATTAATATAATGATACCTGTGTTTATAAATATGATAGAATATAATTTAGGGAAGTGGAAAAGAATCCTTCCTCTGTAAGACATATGTGTTGTAAGAGGCAAATAAAATGCCTGGAGCAAGAAACTAGTAACCCCCTCTCCTGTATCAATTACTAAATTTTAAAAGAAAAACAAATTTTTCGTTTTAGGTCATCCTGCCTTGGTGGGATACGGCCGGTTTGTCAGAAAAAACTTTTTCTTCTTACATTACCCTGCCTCAGTGGAAGATGGTTGGTATGTTAATAAAAAAGATAATATTATTTATGCAAAGTACATATGAAATATCTAATTACAGATGATGATTGACCCATTATCATCAGTTCTTGATGGCCCTGACCCTCTGAGTGATCTACTTGGTGCCTCAGATCCTCTTTCGGGCAAGGCTTTTCCATCTGCCTCACGTCAGGTAAGTTTTAAATCTAGTCTGTACTTTATCAAAGCTTATTTGTTGTTTCACTATGATATTAAAAAAATTTTCTTGTAACCAGAAAAATTCTAAAGGATGTGTTTCATGTCATTTTGGCATGGAGAAAATTGTCACCCTGAAAAAAATTAAATGTTTGTCAATATCAATATTTTCTACCAGTGGGTGCCATATGTCTACCCTTTTAAAACAGTGTTAAACCCACTGGAAGAAAAACAAATAGTACATGTACTGTATGCCAGGCACTGCATGTAGTAAGGGCAAGCTCAATACAGTGGAACCTTGGCTTATGAATGCCCCCACCATGCGATTTTTTCAGGTTTCGAACAGCCACTCGATCGATTTTTTGCTTCTGGATACTAACAAAATTTCAGGACGCGAACTTCCCCCTCAAGGGAGGTTCCGTGGTGAGGGGATCTTGATCAAGGGAATTGGGTCTGTGCTCCACTTCCCTAAATTAATAATAATAATAATAATAATATTATTATTATTATTATTATTATTATTATTATAATATGTACGTACTAATAATAATACACTGCAGCAGGCCTGTTGGCCCATACTAGACAGGTCCTTCACAATCCATCCCAATAACAGAATATTTGCTTTGATAATTCTGTTTACTCATGTGCAGGACCCACTCACATCCAGTCCCTCTCACTCGTGTATTTATCCAACACAAATTTGAAACTACCCAAGGTTTTAACCTCAGTAACCATACTAGGCAGATTGTTCTACTCATCAACATAACATAAGAACGGAGAAACACTGCAGTAGGCCTGTTGGCCCATACTTGGCAGGTCCTCCATAAATCCAGCCCTCTAACAGAATAAACGCTACCCAAGCAATAAGCTTTAATAATCCTATTTACTCATGCGCAACTCCCATTCAAATCCAACCCCTCTCACTCATGTATTTATCCAACCTAAAATTGAAACTACCCAAGGTTTTAGCTTCAATAGAACCTTGGGTAGCTTTAAAAATAGATTGGACAAATATGAGTGGGAGGGGATGGGTATGATTGGTGTCGTGGGTACATAATAACATTAGAAAGGAGGAACGCTGCAGTAGGCCTGTTGGCCCATACTAAGCAGGTCCTTCACAGATCCAGCCCACTTACAGAATAAACGTACCCAAGCAATAAGCGTTGACAATTCTATTTACTCGTCTTGACTGTGTGCTAATGGAGTTACAGGAAGCTGACATCGAAGAAATGCTGAGCACTGACAGTGATGCACCTGTTGTGCAGTCCTTGAGTGATGGTGAAATTAGATGAATTGTGATATAAAAATAAGCTGTAGAGTTGATTTTAGCATCATATTGAAGTATTTTGTCGTGCCTCCTAAGAGCAGGAATTCTGCTGGAATGGATTAATGCCATTTCAGTTAATTTAAATGAGGAAAATTGACTCAGTATACGAACAAATCGGGATATGAACGAGGTCACGGAATTGATTAAATTCATAAGGCAAGGTTCCACTGTATTTGTAGTTTGATAAAAAAAAGTCTTAAAATGCTATTTTTTTGGGGTGAAAAAAAATGCCTTAACCTTTTCACTGTCTCCCATGTAGATGTGCCTTTATTGAGGCAAGGCGGTGTGCACATATATGTAAGTAAACCTTTGATATAACAAACCCTGATATAATGGACTTTTAAGATAATGGGCAAAATTCATTAGGTACAGTGTATTTTTAACTTTTATTTGTAATGGTTATTGTAATATAATGGTCAATTGAGGATGCAGTACTATATTAGGTGTATAATAGGGTATTCAGGTGCCTGTTGTTGCCATTTTTTAATGTTATTCTGATTTAACAGACATTTGCACAACCCCCTCCCCTCTTCCTGCCTACTTGTCTGTTATATTGAAGGTTTGCTGTACATCTTAATCACAGCACCCTCAAAGATGGTACATAGATGAGGGCAAAAACAATAAGTGGGGACAAAGATGTTATTAGCAGAGGATCCTTTTAATATACTGTTTCACCAGCCTTGTGTGAAGTGTTCTATTAATAGGATCCTCTTCTGCCAGTGTTTATACCATCAGATATACTGTGACTAGTAAATTTTGGCCTAGACATAAGAGAATGAGTTTATGCAATGGGTGTGCATAGTATAAAAATCCTACCCCACTCAGTCCATGATGGGAATAGTTAACCTGTGACCTTGTATTTCATGGTTTTATTTTCATGGTTTTATTGGCCATCTGGGAGACTAGAAGATTTTATAATATATATATATATATATATATATATATATATATATATATATATATATATATATATATATATATATATATATATATATATATATATATATATAGTTATATATATATAGTTATATATATATATATATATTATATATATATATATATATATATATATATATATATTATATATATATATATATATATATATATATATATATATATATATATATATATATATATATATATATATATATATATATATATATAACTATATATATATATATATATATATATATACCTATATATATATATATATATATATATATATATATATATATATATATATATATATATATATATATATATATATATATATATAACTATATATATATATATATATATATATATATATATATATATATATATATATATATATATATATATATATATATATATATATATATATATATAACTATATATATATATATATATATATATATATATATATATATATATATATATATATATATATAACTATATATATATATATATATATATATATATATATATATATATATATATATATATATATATATATATATAATACATATAATACATATTTATAGTAGTAGGTTGGTAGACAGCAACCACCCAGGGAGGTACTACCGTCCTGCCAAGTGAGTGTAAAATGAAAGCCTGTAATTGTTTTACATGGTGGTAGGATTGCTGGTGTCTTTTCTCTGTCTCATAAATATGCAAGATTACAGGTACGTCTTGCTACTTCTACTTACACTTAGGTCACACTACACATACATGTACACGTTTATTTATACACACTCATCTGAGTTTTCTTTGATTTTATCTTAATAGTTCTTGGTCTTATTACTTTTCCTTTTATATCCATGGGGAAGTGGAATAAGAATCTTTCCTCCGTAAGCCATGCGTGTTGTAAAAGTCAACTAAAATGCCGGAAACAATGGGCTAGTAACCCCTTTTCCTGTAAAGATTACTAAAAAGAATAAGAAGAAGAAAATTGTCAAAGTGGGAAGTCTGAATGTGCGTGGATGTTGTGCAAATGATAAGAAAGAGATGGTTGTGGATGTTATGAATGAGAAGAAACTGGATGTCCTGGCTTTAAGTGAAACAAAGCTGAAGGGGGTGGGAGAGTTTCAATGGAGAGGAATAAATGGGATTAGGTCAGGGGTTTCAAATAGAGTTAGAGCTAAAGAAGGAGTAACAATAGTGTTGAAGGATAAGCTATGGCAGGAAAAGAGGGACTACAAATGCATAAGTTCAAGGATTATGTGGAGTAAAATAAAGATTGGATGTGAAAAGTGGGTTATAGTAAGCGTGTATGCACCTGGAGAAGAGAGAAGTATAGAGGAGAGAGAGAGATTCTGGGAAATGTTGAGTGAATGCGTGGGGAATTTTGAATCAAGTGTGAGAGTAATGGTGGTTGGGGATTTCAATGCTAAAGTGGGTAAAAATGTTATGGAGGGAGTAGTAGGTAAATTTGAGGTGCCAGGGGTAAATGTAAATGGGGAGCCTTTAATTGAGCTACGTGTAGAAAGAAATTTGGTAATAAGTAATACATATTTTATGAAAAAGAGGATAAATAAATATACAAGGTATGATGTAGCACGTAATGAAAGTAATTTGTTAGATTATGTATTGGTGGATAAAAGGTTGATGGGTAGGCTCCAGGATGTACATGTTTATAGAGGGGCAACTGATATATCAGATCATTATTTAGTTGTAGCTACAGTTAGAGTAAATGGTAGATGGGAAAAGAGGAAGGTGGCAACAACAAGTAAGAGGGAGGTGAAAGTGTATAAACTAAGGGAGGAGGAAGTTCGGGCGAGATATAAGCGACTATTGGCAGAAAGGTGGGCTAGTGCAAAGATGAGTAGTGGGGGGGTTGAAGAGGGTTGGAATAGTTTTAAAAATGCAGTATTAGAATGTGGGGCAGAAGTTTGTGGTTATAGGAGGGTGGGGGCAGGAGGAAAGAGGAGTGATTGGTGGAATGATGAAGTAAAGGGTGTGATAAAAGAGAAAAAGGTAGCTTACGAGAGGTTTTTACAAAGCAGAAGTGTTTTAAGAAGAGCAGAGTATATGGAGAGTAAAAGAAAGGTGAAGAGAGTGGTGAGAGAGTGCAAAAGGAGAGCAGATGAAAGAGTGGGAGAGGCACTGTCAAGAAATTTTAATGAAAATAAGAAAAAATTTTGGAGTGAGTTAACCCTTTGAGGGTTTTGGTCGTACTAGTACGTCTTACGCGTAGGGGGTTTTGACGTACTAGTACTCATAAATTCTAGCGGCCTCAAATCTAGTGGGAGAAAGCTGGTAGGCCTTCATATGAAAGAATGGGTCTATGTGGTCAATGTGCACAGTCTAAAAAAATCCTGCAGCACACAGTGCATAATGAGAAAAAAAAAACTTTGACCATTTTTTTTTTTAATAAATCAGCGACTTTGCAGTGTATTTTCGTATGGTATTTATTGTTGTATTCTAGTTTTCTTGGTCTCATTTTATAGAATGGAAGACATATTACAGAAATTGAGATGATTTTGACTGGTTTTACAATGAAAGGTGCCTCGAAATTGAGCTCAAAGTAGCAGAAATGTTCGATTTTTACCAAACTTCAAAAGTAAACAAATCGTGCCAAGCGTGCAATACACGTCAACTGGTGAGTCTAATATTCTTTCACAAGTGCACCAATAATATTTATACCATTTTTTACACTAATGCAGTAGTCTGCATAACAGTAAATCTTATATTTTTTGTGAAAATAAAAATTCAAAGTGGAAAGCAAAAGAATATAAGAGGGGCCTTGAGACGTGACTAATGACTAGAGGAAATGTCATTTTAGTGCCAGGAATGTCTTTCTTGTTTATTCTGGACCCTATTCGGAAATTGGCATCTTTTGAAATTTGTGTGAAATTGGCAAAATTGCTAAATTCTGACCACTGTACTGGATAGTTGAATTTCATAAATGGGTGGTTTCTTGCACCCATTCGATAGAAAAAATGGAGTTCTAGCGAAATATTCATGTTTTTTGTCGACTAGTACAGTGAAATTGGCCGAAAATGGGGCTCAAAGTGGGCAAAATCGCCGATACGTAAACATCGCCGAGACCGCTAACTTTGCGAGAGCATAATTCCGTAAGTTTTCTATCAAATTTCAAACTTTTGGTGTCTTTATGATCGGGAAAAGATTCTCTATCTTTTCATAAGAGAAAATAATTTTTTTTTTTTTTAAATTTGGCCGACCCTGAGAACGAGTTTCGGAGAGGGCCTGTCGACCCTCAAAGGGTTAAACAAGTTAAGAAAGCCTAGAGAACGAATGGATTTGTCAGTTAAAAACAGAGTAGGGGAGTTAGTAGATGGGGAGATGGAGGTATTAGGTAGATGGCGAGAATATTTTGAGGAACTTTTAAATGTTGAGGAAGAAAGGGAGGCGGTAATTTCATGCACTGGCCAGGGAGGTATACCATCTTTTAGGAGTGAAGAAGAGCAGAATGTAAGTGTGGTGCAGGTACGTGAGGCATTACGTAGAATGAAAAGGGGTAAAGCAGCTGGAACTGATGGGATCATGACAGAAATGTTAAAAGCAGGGGGGGATATAGTGTTGGAGTGGTTGGTACTTTTGTTTAATAAATGTATGAAAGAGGGGAAGGTACCTAGGGATTGGCGGAGAGCATGTATAGTCCCTTTATATAAAGGGAAAGGGGACAAAAGAGATTGTAAAAATTATAGAGGAATAAGTTTACTGAGTATACCAGGAAAAGTTTACGGTAGGGTTATAATTGAAAGAATTAGAGGTAAGACAGAATGTAGAATTGCGGATGAGCAAGGAGGCTTCAGAGTGGGTAGGGGATGTGTAGATCAAGTGTTTACATTGAAGCATATATGTGAACAGTATTTAGATAAAGGTAGGGAAGTTTTTATTGCATTTATGGATTTAGAAAAGGCATATGATAGAGTGGATAGAGGAGCAATGTGGCAGATGTTGCAAGTTTATGGAATAGGTGGTAAGTTACTAAATGCTGTAAAGAGCTTTTATAAGGATAGTGAGGCTCAGGTCAGGGTGTGTAGAAGAGAGGGAGAATACTTCCCGGTAAATGTAGGTCTTAGACAGGGATGTGTAATGTCACCATGGTTGTTTAATATATTTATAAATGGGGTTGTAAAAGAAGTAAATGCTTGGGTGTTCGGGAGAGGGGTGGGATTAAATTATGGGGAATCAAATTCAAAATGGGAATTGACACAGTTACTCTTTGCTGATGATACTGTGCTTATGGGAGATTCTAAAGAAAAATTGCAAAGGTTAGTGGATGAGTTTGAGAATGTGTGTAAAGGTAGAAAGTTGAAAGTGAACATAGAAAAGAGTAAGGTGATGAGGGTATCAAATGATTTAGATAAAGAAAAATTGGATATCAAATTGGGGAGGAGTAGTATGGAAGAAGTGAATGTTTTCAGATACTGTACTTGGGAGTTGACGTGTCGGCGGATGGATTTATGAAGGATGAGGTTAATCATAGAATTGATGAGGGAAAAAAGGTGAGTGGTGCGTTGAGGTATATGTGGAGTCAAAAAACGTTATCTATGGAGGCAAAGAAGGGAATGTATGAAAGTATAGTAGTACCAACACTCTTATATG
>NC_091296.1:74615874-74725874 GCF_038502225.1 Cherax quadricarinatus | reverse complement strand
GGATCATTACTTTAGAAAAACATTCTCTACCATTTTTGAAGGTATTTTTTTTAACTGTGACAATGACAGGACTTTTAATTTTGGGGGTCAAACAGTGAGAGGGGTTAAAATACTATGTAGCAAAATAATAAAATATAGTGTACAGTACTAATTTTTTTATTTTTTTTAACCTCTTGATATTTTTCATATAAATAGTGTTATAAAGTATTTCCTCACTACTCACAAGGTCTCATTTACTACAGTACCACTCCATACAATATTATTGAACACTTACAGAAAGTTGTTTATTTTTAAAAGGCAATGGAGGCTGATAAAGATACAGAGATGGCCATTACTGACAGTCGACATAGCACATGGGAGCAACACCGAGCATTCATACTGTCCAATTTCACTACAACTGGGACTCTCACATTCACATCAAGCTTCCTACAACCATCAGACTCGGGTGAGGCACTAACACTGTTTTACAATCAGTACACCAAGAGTGGATACAATTTTTCGTGAATAATTGCCGACTGTAAATAGGACTGCACTTACATAAGATCACACATGGCTAAATTATACTCTAAATAGATTTTTATCTTTTTTGTAATACATGTAAAAATCAAGTAAATCCAAATATTATATAGAGTTTATAGTCATTCAGTGTTTGTACTCCAGAAATTTTTGACTTTATTAGACTGAATGCTTGTGTGAATATATATTGTTTAAATTTACTAGAGTATAGTGCCTCTCTTCCTCCCCTCCCTCCTTCCTGCATTCCCATCCACCTTCCCTTCTTCCCTGCACCCTGTTCCTCCCTTCTTCCTTAGTTCCCCCCTCCTTGTTCCCTTGTCCTTCTTCCTCGTGTAATGTTTAATCTGCAATGGCATCTCAGAGGGTGCAGGAAAATTTGGAGAGAGTTTTAGGTACTGGTCTCTCAGTTTTCCCAATGCCTGTATCTGCTTGCAAACAAATAACAAATTATGGTTTATGACATTATAAGACTTCCTGTCTTGGGCTCTGTTCTTCAACCTATATCTTGATGCCTTATGAAATAAGTGCAGGGTTCTTATTTGCTCTGACAGTCCCTTGTCTCTGTTCACATTTCTTTCCTTTATAATGCAACCTGCATTACTTTCTTTACATTGTATGCATGCCCTTTCTAATACTTCTGTTCTTGGATGGCTTCCACCTGTTTTCTTTTTATTTTTTTGCCTAAACTGTTACTTCTGTTAGGCAGTTTCAATTGCCATCATGTTCTTTGGGGAACTTTTTTGTTGTTAGGACTTTATTGGTGATCTGTTGAAGTCCTTTCTCCTCCTGTTATCTCTCGCTATCTTAAGGTACTCTGGCCTTTGCTGACCCTTGCATTCATGCTAAATCTTATAAAAGCTTATCACTTTCCCCAATCCTCTGTAGCTTTTGATTTTGACTGGATTCTCTTCCCTACAGTGAGCATTTCCCTATAATCATAACTTTCTGTTTTTAACCCACCCTTTTTGTTGCTCTTGATGGCAATTGGAATATACTGTTACAGCTGGCCTCTCAATACAATATATTACCTCTCATAAGGCTGATTGTCTTAGCAGGTTAAACCTCCTCTGAATTTTATCTTGTCATTCATGGGTAGCTGACATACTCTAGACCCTTTTTTACTTGTATTCATCCACTGTCTTGCCTAAAGTTAAAATACTCTCAGCTTCTGTACCTTCCCTCTCTCAACTCAAAGCTGTCCATCTTCAGGGTTTATAGTTATGTGTTACGGTCTTTAGGTCCTTCCCTGTTAAAAGACATGAGCAGCTCTGAGTTCTTTCAGATATAAGTCAGTCTAATAATTTCCTTTAGTATCTCTCAGTGCAACCTTTTTTTGTATGTACAGCCTCTCCTCATTTAGCGACGTACTCGTTTACCAATGGCAGGCTTATGACAGGCTCTCTGACCAGTATGCATACCTAAATAATGTATATTAGAGCTGATTTTGTGTATACTGTTTATTACAATATACAGTACACTACTGTATAAACATTTAAAAATATACTAAAAATGTTATAAATGGTGCAAAGGTGACATTAAAACAGTATCAAAGATGGTTGACACAAACCCACAACCATTATAGTATGCTCCTCACTTAGCGACGAATTCGTTTACTGGCGTGATCTTAGGAATGGAACTCCGTCATTAAGCAAGGAGAGGCTGTATTCAGTGCATTACTGTTGTTCCTACCTCTTTCTCATTTCCATCTTGGGAGATCTTAATGTTTCATATTTGTCTTTTTTTTTTCTTTCCTTCCCAAAGTCATTATCCTCTTCTTTGACCTTTCAGTATGCAGACCAGAGATTGTTATGTTATCAGACAGCTGCAGCAACTAAGATAAGATACCATAAAAAAATTTAGGGGTTTGAACTTCAGGCAACCCTGAACACAAATTTATTACAATGGCTAAATACAGCAAGTGATGTGCCATAAGAGTCAGTCTTAGGAACAACTGTACTATTCATATGCTGTACAGTAGAAACAAATATTATTCAGTATCATGGGTTTGTTTCAGTTAATCCCCTTTTTAAGGGTGTAACCTTTAACAAGGTCCTGTTTCCAGCCAAAAATTGTTGGGCTCAATGCATATATTAAAATTTATGCTTTACACAATAAATATTACTACACTGTATAATGCTTTAGTACTGTAGATGCAACAGTCACCAAGTGTAGGTCAGAATGATGCATGTAAGGCTTTCTGGGGAAATATGTTGGAATTTTTGTGTAACATCTCAGCGCATGATAAGAGCGGTGGCAAGTATGCTTAATCAATTCTTGGCTAGCTTATACAATGCACAAAGAAACAAACCACTTTATTATAAATATTAAGCACTTTTTATATGTTGGCACTAGCCTTAATTATTTCCTGCAGAATACAGTGCTGCATGTGTTTGCTGTTTTGACATACATACATTGGATAAGTGGCAAGATAAGGACAGTGCCTGGCTGTATCCTATGCACATACAGTATAGTATACTGTATTGTGTTTTGCTCTTTCAGTGCTGAAGAAAAATCCTTCATTTCATCTACATTAAACATTTTCAGGATGTAATACTCTCCAAGTTTAGGTCAGAGAAGTCCATGTTTTGGCTCCCTGGAAAAATTTGTTTTGCACATGAGGCATCTTGGGTTTTTGAAGATGAGATATAAGCTACCAGTTCAAAGAGGTTGGTTCTATTTTAAGAGACATAGAGTATTGCAGTATCTTGAGTTCAGTGGGACAATGCTCTCTGGAGTTTCTTGAACATCACTAATCATTAACATAGTAATATTACAGCCAAGCAGACTGTGTGTACTTGGCCAACATGAATTTTGAACTTATTGTGGATCATTCAGATTTGGATCCAAGGAAGTTATCCTCGTCACTGTGTTTGAGAAAGATAGTGATACCCATTTAGCAGAGGTGAAAATATTCAGTCATGCAGGTTGAAGGTTCAAAGTTATCATCAATGACCTTGGCAGTCTTATGTAAAAAATAATTAAATATTGCCCATCCATAATGAGCAACAATGATTTTTATAATTATTGTCATATAAAGCCACTATTTTTTTTTTTTGTAATAATACTGGTGAACATAGTGTGTGGAGTAAATTATGGAAGTACATATTTGAAAAATAATTGTGAATAATCATAATTATCTTTATCACCATTACCTTCATTGTCAGCACATTTTGATACAAATGTTGATCTGATTTTTCTTTTTACTCATAGTGCAGTACATGCAGGGCCAACTGTAATGATGTGTCAGGGTGGAGCAGCTAATGATGATGTAGATGGATGCCTCATCATTTAGATTTTCTTTATTTATTTGAACACTGAAATTTGATAATCATTTTGCTTTTATATGCTTTTTCTCTTCACCTCTCTGTCTTTAAATATCATCAGTTATCACATTGGAGAAAGACATGTTTATTGGGAATGTTTTGGTCCTGGGACCTTGGCCACTCATTTGGAGTGACCAAGGTCCCAGGATCATAACGTTTCAAATAAACTTGTCCTAGTGACTCCAGTTTGGGTCTTTCTCCATTATGCATCATTTTCAAATATTCTATATTATTCATCATTTATCACAGTTTATATTGATTATAATCTAACTGGCTATATCATGTGCTCTTGGCAATTTGGTTACTGTTGAGTTATATATGGGTGGTCTTTGAAATGATTAGAGTGGTCAAGGAAACAAGCTGTGGTAGCACCTTACAGTTGTCCTAGGGAAAGAAACTGAAGACAGTAAATATCCCATAGGGTAGCCCAAGTTTTTACAAAAAGAATTGAGTAGAATAATAGAAAGCAAAACTCATCAAAAAGGGAAAGGCACATTTTTCAGTATCTATTTAGAAATTTTAATTTATTTCTGAGCATGTAATCATGATATGGTGTTATAATTATTATAGTCATTTCCAGAATCAGTAAAATTAATTATGATTTTCAAAATAGGATGTAAGATTTTTTTTATACAACACCAGCCATCTTCCAAGGTAGGGTGACTTACCCCCCCCCCCTCAAAAAAAAAAATCATTCATGTATAGTTGTCTTGCCAGAAGGGTATAGATATCACAGTTCAAATTACCCTCTAAACTGCAACATCAGAATGCTGGCACCATACTTCCCATCTCCAGAAACTCAAGTCCAGCTAACCTGTTTCCACACTCACACAGCACATTACGTCATAAGAACCACTTCGTCTCTACTCACTCCAATTTAACATTGTTGTACAAGCCTGCTGAATGCTTAAGCTCCTGGTACTCAAAACCTCCTTTACCCCCTCCCTCCAACTTATTCTAGGATGACACCCTACCCCTCCATCCTTCCTTCTTAGATCTGTTCACCCTCTTGGTCATCCTATTCTATTTCAGCCTCTCTAAGAGCCTAAATCACCTAAACAACCCCTCCTCAGCCCTCTGAATTATAATTTTGGTAATGCCACAATGTCTTCTAATTCTGTGCTTCAAACTCTCATCATAATAATCACACCACACACAGCTCTCAAACACTATAGCTCTACTGATAAGGACCTGCCTCATATGGGCCAGTAGGCCTTCTGCAGTGTTCCTACATTCTTATGTTCTTATGTTCTTACTGCCTCTAGCCTCCTCCATGCTGCTGGAGGAGTTTAAAAAAATATTTGTATTACTGTATTGCATTTGTTACAGGTGAGCAGCTTGCATACCTAACAGCCTCTTGTACATCCAGATTAGTGTAAATATCTGTTATCTGTATTGTATGCACCCTCTGTTATGAAGGTTAGATACCACTTAGTCAAAAAGATAAAAGACAGTTAACCCTTAAACTGTCCAAACGTAGACCTATGTTCGCTCGCGTAGTGCTCCGAGCGTAGATCTACATTTTTTTTAAATTCTTTATGGGGAAAATAAAAGTCGGAGCGCTACGCGTAAAAACGTAGATCTACGCTTGGACAGTTTAAGGGTTAAGAGAAGTTTGTGTATTTCAACCTCAGTCAGAAACCTTCTTCAGCAGATCATAACTGAGGCTGAATTATACAGGTCTCTCTTACTTGTATTTCATCTTTCTTTCCAAATGGTTTCTCGCTTTTCCTGAATCAGTGTTTATGACATTTTAATCCAAGCACCTTCTCTTACTGTTATGTAATGCTCTTTCTGATTAGTAAATCATCGTTTTCCTTAATAAATGTTAACTGTTACATAATTAACTGAAAACTATTATGTTGTCAGATGACTTAAGATTATTTTTCGAGAGCTTTATTGTGTTCTGTCCAATTTCACCACTGCTTAGCTGAGAGCAGAGCTGTGCCGCTCCACAGACGTAAGTAATAATCTGCCTTTAGAGCACACTTTCCCTGCATTCCGTCTTATTTCATCCAAGTAGCTTTGCTCTTATTGTAGACTTGTGTGTTCTTCAAGTTTATAGTTAATAGAATGGTACTTGAAATACAGTAGATTCTTGTGTAATATCGTATACGTTTCTGAAAACCACAATATGCATTGTATTTAAAATACAGTAAACTCATGTATAATAGGACATAAAGCTTTCTCAAAACCAGTATTGTATATAAGATGCAGAAGGCTAGTGCATAACATTGTACATACATTTTTTTTTTCTCCTCCAACAAGTCAGCTGTCTCCCACCGAGGCAGGGTGACCCAAAAAGAAAGAAAATCCCCAAAAAGAAAATACTTTCATCATCATTCAACACTTTCACCTCACTCACACATACTCACTGTCTTTGCAGAGGTGCCCAGATACAACAGCTTAGAAGCATATATAAAGATACATGTATATAACATACCCTCCAAACTGCCAATATCCCAAACCCCTCCTTTAAAGTGCAGGCATTGTACTTCCCATTTACAGTACTCAAGTCCGGTTATATAAAAATAATCGGTATCCCTTAATCCCTTCACTAAATATTACCCTGCTCACACTCCAACAGCTCGTCAGGTCCCATAAACCATTCATCTCCATTCACTCCTATCTAACATGCTCACTTGTGTAGACTTGTATAGCCAGTGTTGTAGGAAAGTGAATTATGCACATTGAATAATTTTTTGAAAAAAATACTCCAAGGAATTTGTACTGATGTAACAAAATATTTTAGATTTTAAATGTTATGTTAATGGGAGATTTTAACTTTAGACAAATTGATTGGAGCAATGTGACAGGATATCTTGAGTCTAGTGACTTTCTTGATATGGTTCAGGATTGCTTTTTAAGACAGTTTGTGACAGAACCAACTAGAGGAAACAGGCTGCTTGACTTGGTTCTTGCCAACAAAGAATCACTAATTAATAATCTGATATAGGGAAGTGCTGGTTTGGTAATAGAGTTGTGGATGAGTGGAACAAACTCTCGAGTACCATCATAGAATCTAACAGGTTGTGTAGTTTTAAAAATAGGTTAGATAAATACATGAGTGGGTGTGAGTTGGACCTGACTAGCTTGTGCTACTAGATATGATGCTGTGCTCCTTCCTTAAGTGGATGTGACCTGACTGGGTGGGTCATTGGTCTAAGCCGGGGTGTGACATGGACCTGCCTCGCATGGGCCAGCACGCCTGCTGCAGTGTTCCTTCTTTCTTATGAAATACACAAAACTCTTAAATAATTTAAAGAATGGTGGTTTAAGTACAGTAGTATGCAAAGGTGATGTTCCTTTGGAGGGAAGGAAAGATACAAATGGTAGTGAGCATAACAGCACTTGTTGACAATAGGAGGGTGGATGGGGAATTTCTGAGGGACCAGTTACATATTTTGTTCTCCCTTCCTAATTGTGTAAAGGAGTGCACTGTGTGACCCTTGTGGGTTTAGTACCTAGTTTCAATTATAATAATAATAATAATGTGTAAAAGAGTACTTACTAGGAACTGAATGGCCATCCTTGCTGGTCCAGTACTAGTTTAGAGTTTCTCAGCTATATTTAAACAGTTAGGTAAAAAATGCACAAAATTACCAGGTATAGAAATATACAGTGTAGAATTACCTATACAGGCAGGCCCCACTTATACAGCAGGTTAGGTTCTGGGCTACTGCTGTAAAGCAAAAGTCACTGCAAAGTGAAACTTAGCTATTTATCCACTTTCAAATACATATAAAAGCCTGATAACATGTTTACATTATCATATAAATATTAAGTTTTGGAGTGGTTGGTGCAATTATTTAATAAATGTATGGAAGAGGGTAAGGTACCTAGGGATTGGCAGAGAGCATGCATAGTTCCTTTGTATAAAGGCAAAGGGGATAAAAGAGAGTGCAAAAATTATAGGGGGATAAGTCTGTTGAGTGTACCTGGTAAAGTGTATGGTAGAGTTATAATTGAAAGAATTAAGAGTAAGACGGAGAATAGGATAGCAGATGAACAAGGAGGCTTTAGGAAAGGTAGGGGGTGTGTGGACCAGGTGTTTACAGTGAAACATATAAGTGAACAGTATTTAGATAAGGCTAAAGAGGTCTTTGTGGCATTTATGGATTTGGAAAAGGCGTATGACAGGGTGGATAGGGGGGCAATGTGGCAGATGTTGCAAGTGTATGGTGTAGGAGGTAGGTTACTGAAAGCAGTGAAGAGTTTTTACGAGGATAGTGAGGCTCAAGTTAGAGTATGTAGAAAAGAGGGAAATTTTTTCCCAGTAAAAGTAGGCCTTAGACAAGGATGTGTGATGTCACCGTGGTTGTTTAATATATTTATAGATGGGGTTGTAAGAGAAGTAAATGCGAGGGTCTTGGCAAGAGGCGTGGAGTTAAAAGATAAAGAATCACACACAGGGTGGGAGTTGTCACAGCTGCTCTTTGCTGATGACACTGTGCTCTTGGGAGATTCTGAAGAGAAGCTGCAGAGATTGGTGGATGAATTTGGTAGGGTGTGCAAAAGAAGAAAATTAAAGGTGAATACAGGAAAGAGTAAGGTTATGAGGATAACAAAAAGATTAGGTGATGAAAGATTGAATATCAGATTGGAGGGAGAGAGTATGGAGGAGGTGAACGTATTCAGATATTTGGGAGTGGACGTGTCAGCGGATGGGTCTATGAAAGATGAGGTGAATCATAGAATTGATGAGGGAAAAAGAGTGAGTGGTGCACTTAGGAGTCTGTGGAGACAGAGAACTTTGTCCTTGGAGGCAAAGAGGGGAATGTATGAGAGTATAGTTTTACCAACGCTCTTATATGGGTGTGAAGCATGGGTGATGAATGTTGCAGCGAGGAGAAGGCTGGAGGCAGTGGAGATGTCATGTCTGAGGGCAATGTGTGGTGTGAATATAATGCAGAGAATTCGTAGTTTGGAAGTTAGGAGGAGGTGCGGGATTACCAAAACTGTTGTCCAGAGGGCTGAGGAAGGGTTGTTGAGGTGGTTCGGACATGTAGAGAGAATGGAGCGAAACAGAATAACTTCAAGAGTGTATCAGTCTGTAGTGGAAGGAAGGCGGGGTAGGGGTCGGCCTAGGAAGGGTTGGAGGGAGGGGGTAAAGGAGGTTTTGTGTGCGAGGGGCTTGGACTTCCAGCAGGCATACGTGAGCGTGTTTGATAGGAGTGAATGGAGACAAATGGTTTTTAATACTTGACGTGCTGTTGGAGTGTGAGCAAAGTAACATTTATGAAGGGATTCAGGGAAACCGGCAGGCCGGACTTGAGTCCTGGAGATGGGAAGTACAGTGCCTGCACTCTGAAGGAGGGGTGTTAATGTTGCAGTTTAAAAACTGTAGTGTAAAGCACCCTTCTGGCAAGACAGTGATGGAGTGAATGATGGTGAAAGTTTTTCTTTTTCGGGCCACCCTGCCTTGGTGGGAATCGGCCAGTGTGATAATAAAAAAAACAAAAAAAAAACAATAGAGCTAGGCCTAAAAAAAGTGCATCTACAGTACACACATTACTTCCCTCAAAATCTTTTCATCCTTAGCTTATAGTGAGTGGTGAATATATTTATTGTAGGAAGTCTGAATAAATGAAGACTAGGTGTAATTGAAAACCACTTAGTGCTATAAAGTGGGGCCCGCCTGTATTAAGATACAATGGACCCTCATTTTTCGTACTTAATCCGTTCCAGAAAGTGTGACTATTATCGAAATTGACGATTTGCGAAACCATTTTTCCCTTAAGAAATAACGTAAATACAATTAATCCGTTCCAGACACCCAGAAGTATTAAAACAAAAATTTTTTTACATGAAATATAGATGTACATACACAAAACAATGAGACATGATGAATGAATCATTAACAGCATAACACTTACCTTTATTGGCAATTCTTCTTAGTGTACAGAAGACTGGAGGAGGAGGAGGAGGAGGAGATTGGATTATTTACTGTTTGGAAGGGAAACCCCTTCCATAAAGACTTCAGGTACCAGGTGCTTTTCTGGGGTTACTTCCCTTCTTTGTTTTTTAATGTTCCTAGGACCAGCTTGAGAGTCACTGCACACCTGTGGCACTAAATACTTGTCCAGAGAGTTCTGTTTCTGACATCTCTTTAAAACTTCCCTAAAATGGGCCAAGACTTTGTCACTGTACATGTTGCCGACATGGCTTGTAACAGCATTGTCAGGGTGATGTTTCTCCATAAATTTTTTCATTCTACTCCACATTTCAAAAATCTCCTTAATTTCTGAAGAAGGCACCTACTTCCATCTCTCTTCCTCCTCCTCTGAAGCAATATTCTGAGCTGCAGTCTCTTGCTGTTCCAGCTGAAGTTCTTTCAGCTCGTCAGTGGTTAGCTCTTCGTTGTGGTCCTCCATCAACTCTTCCACATCCTCCAAACTCGCATCCAACCCCATGGAATTACCCAATGCCACAGTAGATTCCACAACTGCCATAGGCTCCTCAAGGTCAGCCCCAAACCCTTCAAAATCCCTCTTGTCGACACAATCTGACCACAATTTTCTCCAAGCAGAGTTCAAAGTCCTGGTAGTCACTCCCTCCCAAGCCTTACCCATAAGGCTTATGCAATGGAGGATACTGAAGTGATCTTTCCAAAACCCATAGGGTCAAGTGAGTGTCTGTGGTCACGTTAAAGCACCTTTGCAACATTGCTTTGGTGTAGAGTTTTTTAAAGTTTGAAATGATCTTCTGGTCCATGGGCTGAAGAAGAGGAGTGGTATTAGGGGGCAAGAACTTCACTGTGATGAACCCAAACTCCTCCAGAGTTAGGTCATCCAAGTTTGGAGGATGAGCAGGTGTATTGTCCATTAGCAGGAGGCACTTGAGGTCTAATTTCTTCTCGAGGAGGTAATTCTTCACACTGGGGCCAAACACTTCGTGGAACCAGTCAAGGAAAATTTCCCTCGTGACTCATGCCTTATTATTAGCTTTCCAAAACACACACAATTTACTCTTCATGACATAGTTTTTCTTGAACACTCTTGGATTTTCAGAACGGTACACTAGTAACAGCTTCACTTTGAAATCCCCAATAGCATTGCTACAAAACATGAGAGTTAGCCTGTCTTTCATAGGCTTGTGTCCTGGCAGTGCCTTTTCCTCTTGAGTAATGTAGGTCCTCTTTGGCATTTTCTTCCAAAAGAGGCCTGTTTTGTCACAATTGAACACTTGTTGGGGTTTTAATTGTTCAGTCTGTATGTACTCCTTGAATTCACTTACGAATTTTGTAGCTGCATTTTTGTCAGAACTGGCAGCCTCGCCATGCCTTATCACACTGTGTATGCCACTACGGTTCTTAAAACTCTCAAACCAACCTTTGCTAGCTTTAAATTCACAAATATCAGTACTCATTGAAGGCAATTTCTTTACGAGATCGTCATGCAACTGCCTAGAATTTTCACAAATAAGCGACTGCATAAGACTATCTCCTGCTAATTGTTTCTCATTGATCCACACCAACAGTAACTTCTCAACATCTTCGAGTACTTGCGATCTCATTTTTGTCAGCATATTTACCCCCTTTGCAACAACAGCTTCCTTGATTTCATTTTTCTTGGCCACAATGGAAGCTATGGTTGTATGGGGTTTCTTGTACATCTTGGCCAGTTCTGCCACATGTACGCCACTTTCATATTGTTCAATGATGTTTTTCTTGAATTCAGTCGTATTTCTAACCTTCTTTACCAAAGGCATGGCACTAGGAGCTTTCTTTGGAGCCATGGTAGCTTATTTAGCAGTTGCAAGCACTAAAATGAATGGAATATTATGAAATATTTCGTATGAACACGTGAGGGGATGGCCACTCACTGGTAAACAATGGCACACTGCCTGGGAATGGAGTGTGAGGTGGCTTGGGGTCGTGCGTACGCGTCCGAGATGAACAACTATTTGCGAGTCAAACGATTCACGAGTCAGTGTTTTGACGAAAAAACGTTGCAATTTTCGAAAATTACGACTTTCAAGCCTTATGAAAAATGAGGGTCCACTGTAAAGAGAAATACAGCAATGTATAGATATACTAAACTTATATATATAATAGAGATATTACTAAATGTAAAAAGAAGAAAACCTTAATGAAAGGGTTTTTTTTTTTTTTTTTTTTGGGTCACCCTGCTTTGGTAGGAGACATCCATTGTGTTAAAAAAAAAAATAGAGAGATATACTAATTGAAATACAGGTACAGTATACATGTATATGATAGATACATGTAAAATATTTTTTTTTTTTTTTTTTATTATCACACCGGCCGATTCCCACCAAGGCAGGGTGGCCCGAAAAAGAAAAACTTTCACCATCATTCACTCCATCACTGTCTTGCCAGAAGGGTGCTTTACACGACAGTTTTTAAACTGCAACATTAACACCCCTCCTTCAGAGTGCAGGCACTGTACTTCCCATCTCCAGGACTCAAGTCCGGCCTGCCGGTTTCCCTGAATCCCTTCATAAATGTTACTTTGCTCACACTCCAACAGCACGTCAAGTATTAAAAACCATTTGTCTCCATTCACTCCTATCAAACACGCTCACGCATGCCTGCTGGAAGTCCAAGCCCCTCGCACACAAAACCTCCTTTACCCCCTCCCTCCAACCCTTCCTAGGCCGACCCCTACCCCGCCTTCCTTCCACTACAGACTGATACACTCTTGAAGTCATTCTGTTTCGCTCCATTCTCTCTACATGTCCGAACCACCTCAACAACCCTTCCTCAGCCCTCTGGACAACAGTTTTGGTAATCCCGCACCTCCTCCTAACTTCCAAACTACGAATTCTCTGCATTATATTCACACCACACATTGCCCTCAGACATGACATCTCCACTGCCTCCAGCCTTCTCCTCGCTGCAACATTCATCACCCATGCTTCACACCCATATAAGAGCGTTGGTAAAACTATACTCTCATACATTCCCCTCTTTGCCTCCAAGGACAAAGTTCTTTGTCTCCACAGACTCCTAAGTGCACCACTCACTCTTTTTCCCTCATCAATTCTATGATTCACCTCATCTTTCATAGACCCATCCGCTGACACGTCCACTCCCAAATATCTGAATACGTTCACCTCCTCCATACTCTCTCCCTCCAATCTGATATTCAATCTTTCATCACCTAATCTTTTTGTTATCCTCATAACCTTACTCTTTCCTGTATTCACCTTTAATTTTCTTCTTTTGCACACCCTACCAAATTCATCCACCAATCTCTGCAACTTCTCTTCAGAATCTCCCAAGAGCACAGTGTCATCAGCAAAGAGCAGCTGTGACAACTCCCACTTTGTGTGTGATTCTTTATCTTTTAACTCCACGCCTCTTGCCAAGACCCTCGCATTTACTTCTCTTACAACCCCATCTATAAATATATTAAACAACCACGGTGACATCACACATCCTTGTCTAAGGCCTACTTTTACTGGGAAAAAATTTCCCTCTTTCCTACATACTCTAACTTGAGCCTCACTATCCTCGTAAAAACTCTTCACTGCTTTCAGTAACCTACCTCCTACACCATACACTTGCAACATCTGCCACATATTTATATTCATAAATTTATGAATAAGAAAGAATTAATCCATATTCAAAATTTATCTTTTTGAATCTAAGAAAATTCTGAATTACAAAGCACCAAATAAGAGTGATATAATTAATATTGACTTAAGAAATACAAAATCAGTCAGGAAACCTTCTTTCTAGAAATGAGGCGGAAGTAGGCATAAACCATGTACAGAAATGCCTGTTTGTTTAAGCGTCCCCATGAGAACATTACACTAACATTTGGAGCGTTTGGGCAATGCAGCAGTTAAATTGTTGATATGTATTTTGCTCTTGGGATTAGCTGTGCTGTGATGGAGAACATTCTTTTGTATCAAAATTAGGGTTATTAAAATATACAATATTATGGTGAGTGGAAGTGTGTATCTGAAATACACATTATGCAAAAATCTACTGTATTAGTGATGAATTAATTGTTGACATGATTTAGTAATTATTGTAATTTTATATTAATATGTACAGTTGTTTTGTATTCATAATAGAATAAAAGCATCTTTTGTTAAGTCATGTCTTAACTATGCAATGGAATATAAATGATTGCTTCACTGTGCAAATGAATGAAATCTATTATGATCATATTTTTATATCTTATCAGCTTGTGTTAGTGTGTCAAATATATAGAAGATAACACAGCTGTGACTGAAACCACAGTGACCGAACACCCAAATCATAGGCTGCTGTAGTCCAAAAAATGCTTTCTTTATGCTGCTTTTAAACCTTGTTGTTCTCTTAAGTTCTAACTGCCATTAGTATTGCTGCTAATATGAAGAAGCAAAATGTATCTGAGGGACCATGCATGATCATTATAGCACTATTGTTTTGTAAATAAAGCCAAAAAATTAGGTATCCTAGTTATTTTTGTTATGTATTTGCAAGCTCTACATAAATTGTTGTGTTGTTATTGAACAGCATTTAGATATTGGTGTTTGCTTCTTATGTATGAGTAAAGATTTAGAGACAAATTTGAAAATGGGGGTATCTTCTTTAGGAAATATAGACTATGTTCAAAATATTATGTGTTAGCATTGCCTTGCATGCATCCAAGTGCTTCAGTAACAGAATAATATATATATTCCTTTCTTTAATTGGTATTTTATTGAATTTTCTAAAAGCAAACAATACTCATCCAGTTTTCAGTATATAGTAAGTGCTTAACTGGTTTATTCAGATCCACTATCCAAGGCCAAGGAAATATTCATTTGGTTACCCATTAAGTTACTGGCCAGACCCTATGGTGCCTAACCTGATTTAAGTACTGAAAAACACACACGGGTTCAGTGATTCCCGTAAATATGATGACAATTATATTTAGCATGTGTCTGTGATTCACACTGAGCAAAGTGCACAGAGGTCTTTTTAATTTGATCTTGGCTGAAGTGCAGTGCAGACAAGGAGCTTCTTAATTGTCATTTCTGTGTGGAAAAGCTTCCTGTCACTTGTGAGAATCTCATCAAATGACTATAGCCATTGTTATTAAATTTTTATTTTTATTCAGACATAACCACTGTCGATTTAGCATTTCCCCATGATTATAACAGTGATATGATTTTGAGTTGAATACACACATGTAAGATTAAGAATACACATTTTTATGTATTAATGACAGCTAAGAAATCTTCATTTTAATTCAATACTGGATGTACCATATGCTCTACTGTATTAAGTTGGAATTCATTGATGGTAATTGGAGCTTTGTAGCATTATTACAGTGTTGGAAATAAGGCTATAAAAAGTAATATACATACTTAAGAGAGGAAGTGATTTTAGAAGTTAATGCCCCTTTCACCATAAATTCAAAATATGTACTTCAAAAATTGGCTTTTAGATTGATGAAACTTTAATACCTGCTATGCCATGTGTATATGGTACTGTATATGCAAAATACATGTAATAAAAGTGTAAAATAGAAAAAATTGAAAAGCACTGCAGTACTGTATTATGCAGAATTCAAGTTTAGATTCACAACTTTTATAATTCTACAAAGATAGTATGCATACAGTACTTGAAACATTTCAGCTGCACATTTGAACATAAATCAACAAAACCGAAGTTAGTAAGAAAATATTTAATACAGTGGAACCCCGGATTTTGTACTTAATCCATTCCAGAAGGTCGGTCTCAATCTGAAACATACGAAAACCAAAGTAATATTTCCCATAAGAAATAATGTATGTAAATACAATTAATCTGTTCCAGACACTCGAAAATATGTATGTAAAACTATAGTTTTACATACAGAAAACAATGAGAAATAAATATAAATGACTAATTTTAATGATAAATGAACATTACATACATACCTTCATTGAAGACTCTTGTTGTCATATTGAAGAAGGCGAGGAGGGGAGAGGGAGTTGAGGTTATTGTTTGGAAGAGGAATCCCCCTCCATAAACACAGGTATAAAAGCCCTCTCTGGGGTTACTTCTCTTCTTTGTCTTTTACTGGCACTGGACCCCTGTCATACTAAAAACTGTCCAGAGATCTCTGTTTCTGGCGTCTCTTTAAGATTTACCTAAAATGGGACGAAGTATTGACACTGAACATGTTGCAGATACAGCTTGTATCAGCTTGGTCAGGGTAATATTTTTCAACAAAAATTTGCAACTCATTCCACTTTGCACACATGTCCTTAATCACTGAAGAAAGCACCTTCTTCCTTCTCTCTCCCTCCTCCTCTGAAGCAATTTCCTCATACATCCTGTCAAACTCGGCTAAACGTATACCACTTTCGTATTTTTCTACTATCTCTTTCTTGAATTCTATCATGTTTTTCACCTTCTTTACCAGAGGGCTTGCACTAGGAACTTTCTTTGGGCCCATGGCGGCTTATTTCAAAGTCGCAATCAATAAACAAGCACAAAAATTGCGAAATGTTTCAGATGAATGCTCACTCAATCAGTGACAGAGCTTGACTGAGACATGTACACATGAGAGTGGCGGCGTCCCGGGGAGGCAGACGCATCTGATACATACAATTTCTGGATGGTGGTACGAAATCCGAACCAAAATTTCACCCAAAAAAGTGTTCTAAATCCAAATTGTACGATATTTGGACTGTACGAAAACCAGAGTTCCACTGTATTCATGTGGAATAAAAAGTTACAATACCACGGCTGGAATAATTATTGTTAATGGTCCTAGTCGGATTGAAATGTCATCGTAAGTTTCAGTCTCCTCTGTGTGAGTTATGTGTATATTTAATATTCACAATTTTGAGATACAAGTTCAAGTACCATATAATGGCAATAACATGCATAAAGAGTGTTTCAAACAATGATATTGTGTACTTCTATGTAAATTTCTCTGTTGCATATTAGAACCTTTTTACAAGTTCTGTGTAACTAATGTGTGATATAGCACTATAAATCCATGTTGATATAGGAATCCTGCAGATTTTTAAAACTCCCATATTCAGGAGCAAGGCTGTGTCCATGGAACTAATCATGATGTTACTTGAGAGACCCAGTAGTGCCTGCCCTGACTAACAGAATGACTTCCAGATCATCATCATAGTATTAGGTATAATAAGACAGAATAGCATAATCCTTTGTTTGTTTGGAACTAGTGTTATGCATAAAAGAAGAATAGCTTTGCTTCTAGTATGTGCTTAATCAGTACAGCTCTTGTGCTTTTGTTGCTTATCAATTTTGTTGTATAGGCATTCACTATTGTATCATTAAAGAAAAGGTAGGTGAAGAAAAATAATGGATGTGCTGTCGAGATAATTATGGGAAATGTAAATTCTAATACAGTAGGTGTATTTTAAAATATGGAAAACTACTTTTTCTAGAGAATTCCACGAACAGCTAAAAGGAATAACAGCTTGTTAGTATAACCTCTGTAACACCAGAAATAGACTGATGAATTAACGTTTACCTGGTGCATCACCAGTTTGCATTTTCCTGTATACATACACTTCCTGTATTATCTGCATCACTCAGTGCTGAAATCTTTTCTAATCAAAAGAGCCTGACAAGCAACAGCTCGCAAGGGAATGTGGCTGACAACATGGTTCATGAAATTTTCTACTGAAAATAGTTTTTCATGCTTTAGCTCATTATATTCTGTGTTTAGTGTCTTGTACTAGACATAGAAATCCTGCCACCAGCACCCAAAATCAGGAAGGAGGCAGATTAAAATCTTAAGGAAGATATACTCAAATTACAGAGTAACTTAGAAAACACTCAACCTATGATGTGGGCTATTCATAAAACTGAATTGCTATGTAAACACATTGGTGTGGATGAAAGTAAAGGATCTCATACATGGGCCCAAGGTAAACCCCTGCATCCTGAAATAGGATTTTCTTCAATTCATCTTTCTGCTAGCCTGGAAAATCCTGATCACCGCAAACATACACACATTGATCAAAATCAAAGTGAAATTTCATTTCCAAGAATTACTGGATACTAATTCAGCTCTGGACTTACTTTATGTACATTCTAAGGAAAGTCTTGTTATGTGAAGCATTTTTGGCAGATTAAAACAAGTACATGCATGTATGAACCACCTAATACCGTACATATACAGTATTTCGATAAGGATTATAATATACATTGTATGAGACAGTTTAGCATGAACAATTTCTATACAGTATAAAGTGGTTTAGAGTGGGAAGGTAGCAGCTGAACAAGCTAGTGGTATAAAATACTATTAACAAAATAAAAGTTTTTTGTTACATTTTAAATAATAAATCAAGTTCAAGTGATTTTTCTACAGTGTTTTTGAAGCTTCTATGTTGGTAGGTTAGAGTTCGTTGGATGCTTCAGATAGGTTGTTGCAAATTTTGGGTCCTTTGATTTGCATTGTGTGTTTACTCTGGTTGAGTCATACATGTTATATATCAAAGTTATCTCTATTTCCAGTGTTATGCCTATTTGATGTGTTGCAGCTCTCCAGGAATTGTTTTATCTTGGGGTTAATATTTGTATTGAGTATATATGCACAGTAGTACGTGTGGATATATTGTATGGAGAGTAGGTTCAGATATTTGAATAGTTGAAAGAGAGGCTCTCTGTAATCAGACTGAGTGATTGTTCTAGCCATTTTTTTTTTTGGGGGGGGGAGAGGTTATGATTGGTTTCCTATGATTTGTTATTGTAGATTCTTCATGCACATGTACTATAGGTGTAGTATGGGTAGCTTCAAGATTAGTAATGAGTAAACAATGTTAGTTGTGGTATATATTAGCACATTCTTGAAAGAATGCCCACTGCTTTACAAATTTTCCTAGATATATATTGTATGTGTTTGTTAAATTTAAATTTGTTGTCATGGTTGAATACTCAAGAATTTTCTCCTCATATTGTGTGTGTGTGTGTGTGTGTGTGTGTGTGTGTGTGTGTGTGTGTGTGTGTGTGTGTGTGTCTGTCTGTCTGTCTGTCTGTGTGTGTGTGTGTGTGTGTGTCTGTCTGTGTGTCTGTGTGTGTGTGTGTGTGTGTGTGTGTGTGTGTGTGTGTGTGTGTGTGTGTGTGTCTGTGTGTGTGTCTGTGTCAGTGTGTGTGTGTCTGTGTGTGTGTCAGTGTGTGTGTGTGTGTGTGTGTGTCTGTGTCTGTCTGTCTGTGTTTGTGTTATTTATCTTTGTTTAGTTCTGTATTTACAGCTTTATTCCCAAACATTATATTATCAATCTTATCTATATTGAGAGTTGATTTATTTGTTGCCATCCAAACCAATATCTATTCTCATTCAACACTGACTATGTTGCATAAGAAGTTAGTCTGTTGCAGGAGAGAGATCTTTATTACTGCTACAATGTTTTATTCAGGGCCGACATTATTAGGTATATAAGAAACACAACAAAACACTGCAATAATATGTGTTTCAGCACTCAACGAGCATTTTCTTTTATTGCACTTAAAGATACTGTACTGTTTATATTGGCCTGTTACACAGTTTGAATATTTTCACCATTATTTACAGTTTGCTTATTTTCTTTATTTGAATAATTATTATTTTATTCTACCCTACCCTGCAGCACTGTATGACCATTATGGGTTCAGCACTTAGTTGTGATTATAATAATAATTATTTTATTATCTCTTTATATCCTGAATATACTATAAGAGGCACACCTCATTTAGTAATGAAAAACATTAGACTTTTAATCAACACTATAAGAGATCAGCATTATTCCTTGTAAATACAGTGGTACCTTGACTTACGAGTTTAATTCGTTCCGTGATTGAGCTCCTAACTCAATTTGCTTGTACATGTAGTAATTTTTTTTTTTTTTTTATTATCACACTGGCCGATTCCCACCAAGGCAGGGTGGCCCGAAAAAGAAAAACTTTCACCATCATTCACTCCACATGTATATCAAATCAATTTTCCTCAATGAAATTAATTGAAATGCCATTAATTCATTCCAGCCCTCAGAAAAACCACCCCAGTTTTTTGTTACGGATTTTTAAATAAAAAATGTATTTATAAATAAGACATATTGTATAAAAACATAATAAAAGAGAATGTAAAGAAATAAACTGGTTTTATGAAGTGTAATTTACCTTGGAGATCGGACGACTTGGGCTAATGGGAGAAGCTGGCGGAGGTAGAGGCTGGAAAAGATAGGCAGAGAAGATAGGCTTTAGTAGTGAAGAGTGTAACAAGTAATTTCAGCAATTAATCACTGAAATTGCTTGCTACACTCTTCATTACTCCACCCACCACCTTCACTACTCCACCCACCACCTTCACTACTCCACCCACCACCCTTACTACTCCACCCACCACCACAACTGCTCCACCCACCACCATCTCTACATCCACCACCATCACTACACCCACCACCATCACTACACCCACCACCATCACTACACCCACCACCTTCGCTACTCCACCCACCACCTTCACTACTCCACCCACCTTCACTACTCCACCCACCACCTTCACTACTCCACCCACCACCCTCGCTACTCTGCCCACCACCATCACTACTCCATCCACCACCATCACTACAACCACCACCTTCACTATTCCACCCACCACCCTCACTACTGCACCCACCACCATGACTACTCCACCAACCACTATCAGTACTCCACCCACCTCAATGCTTCTGGAAAAACTCGGAGTGTTGAAATAGAGGTTACCTCTTCCCCGGGTTTATAGGAGAACCAAACAAGGGACGAGATGCCTCACTACAGTCTGGAATTAGTGTGGGAGTACAGTATTATCTTTCCAGTTACGTCTTGGAAGAGCATGTGGGATAGGATGAAGTACCTGACATTCCTCTGGGTAGAGAGTTGGATTTGACTTCAGATCTTCTTCTTTCAACAAACCGGCCGTATCCCACCAAGACAGGGTGGCCCAAAAAGAAAAACGAAACTTTCTCTTTTTAAATTTAGTAATTTATACAGGAGAAGGGGTTACTAGCCCTTTGCTCGACTTCAGATACGCCGCCAAGTAGTGGCAGCGTGTCTGAAGCTCACATGTAACTTTGATTTTGGCTCACAACTCAAAGCAAAAAATCAACCAAGTGACGGCTCGTAACTCGGAAAACTCATAAGTTGGGGCACTCATAAGTCAAGGTATCACTGTATGTGAGTGGTCAGATAGATGATGATAACTATATACATTGTAGGTAGTAGGTTGGTAGACAGCAACCGCCCAGGGAGGTACTACCGTCCTGCCTAGTGAGTGTAAAACGGAATCCTGTAATTGTTTTACATGATGGTAGGATTGCTGGTGTCTTTTTTTCTGTTTCTTAAACATGCAAGATTTCAGGTACGTCTTGCTACTTCTACTTACACTTAGGTCACACTACACATACATATACAAGCATATATATACACACCCCTCTGGGTTTTCTTCTATTTTCTTTCTAATTCTTGTTCTTGTTTATTTCCTCTTATCTCCATGGGAAAGTGGAACAGAATTCTTCCTCCGTAAGCCATGCGTGTTGTAAGAGGCAACTAAAATGCTGGGAGCAAGGGCCTAGTAACCCCTTCTCCTGTATAAATTACTAAATTTAAAAAGAGAAACTTTTGTTTTTCTTTTTGGGCCACCCTGCCTTGGTGGGATATGGCCAGTTTATTGAAAAAAAAAAAAATATATATATACATGTACAGTGGACCCTCACCTAAAGATATTAATTGGTACCCGAGAACTATTATCATTAGGCGAGTTTTTTAGTGTTAGCCAAGGCAAAAGTTAGCGTTAAAATGTATCGTTAGGCGAATTTAACGTTATGCGATGCGTTCGTTAGGCGAGGGTCCCCTTTATATCGTAACATCATTTCCAGCTATGTGAGCAGCCAAGGATCATGATTTCTTAATACATACATGTATCATTGTAGCATTTCTAGTGAAAGATTACTAAAAACCGTTAACAGATTTATGAGGATATTGAGGCTCAGTTTAGGGTATGATGGAGAGGGAGATTATTTTCCGGTAAAGTAGACCTGTCTGACCTATCATGTCTGAGCACCTCTGCAACATACCCTGCCTCAGCGGGAAACAGCCATGTTAAAAAAAGAAAGTAGACTTTGGACAAGGATGCATGAAGTCACCATGGTTGTTTAATACTGGACTCAGATATGAGATATGCACCTTACTACATGTACACCTAGAATGGAACCAGCTTATAAATAACAACCAGCACTGATTCATGGAAGGTAAATCCTGTGTCACAAACCTACTGGAATTTTATGACAAGGTAATGGAAATAAGACGAGAGAGAGGGGTGGGTAGATTGCATTTTCTTGGACTGCAAGAAGGCCTTTGACACAGTTCCTCACAATGCAGTGCAAGGGCACTGCATTGGATCAGAGAATATCTGACAGGGAGGCAACAATGAGTCACGGTGCGTGATGAGGTATCACAGTGGGTGCCTGTGACGAGTGGGGTTCCACAGGAGTCAGTCCTAGGACCAGTGCTATTTTTGGTATATGTGAATGACATGATGGAAGGGTTAGACTCAGAAGTGTCCCTGTTCACAGATGATGTGAAGTTAATGAGGAGAATTAAATCAGATGAGGATCAGGCATGACTACAAAGAGACCTGGACAAGCTGGATGCGTGGTCCAGCAACTGGCTCCTCAAATTTAACCCCACCAAATGCAAAGTCATGAAGATCAGGGGAGGGCAAAGAAGACTGCAGACAGAGTATAGGCTAGGTGGCCAAAGACTGCAAACCTCACTCAAGGAAAAAGATCTTGGGGTGAGTAAAATACTGAGCACATCTCCTGAAGCACACATCAACCAGATAACTGCTGCAGCATCTGGGCGTCTGGCAAACCTGAGAATAGCATTCCGATACCTCAGTAAGGAATCGTTCAAAACTCTGTACACCGTGTATGTCAGGCCCATACTGGAGTATGCAGCACTAGTTTGGAACCCACACCTGGTCAAGCACGTCAAGAGGATAGAGAGAGTGCAAAGGTTTGTAACAAGGCTAGTTCCAGAGCTAAGGGGAATGTCACACGAAGTAAGGTAAAGGGAAATCAACCTGACGACACTGGAGGACAGGAGGGTTAGAGGAGACATGATAATGACATACAAAATACTCAGAGGAATAGATAAGGTGGACAGAGATAGGATGTTCCAGAGATGGGACTCAGAAACAAGGGGTCACACTTCAAAGTTGAAGACTCAGATGAGTCAAAGAGATGTTAGGCAGTATTCTTTAGTCATAGAGTTGTCAGGAAGTGGAATAATCTGGCAAGTGATGTAGTAGAGGCAAGAACCATACATAGTTTTAAGACAAGGTATGATAAAGCTCATGGAGCAGGGAGAGAGAGGACCTAGTAGCAATCAGTGAAGAGGCAGGGCTAGGAGCTATGTCTCGACCCCTGAAATCACAAATAGGTGAGTACATCCTGTACAAGTGTGTGAGGGATGAAGAAACATCATACTCATAGTTGTCTTAGATGCAAGAAAATATCATATAAGTAAAATAAAATAAAATAGCTTAAAATAAAATCTCTATTTCTATTAAACAGACATAGTAGTTAAAGTAGTTAGATTTACATATGTAGTTAGAGTTTTGATACATATACAGTTTAATATAAATGTATGTTCAAAAGAAAGCCTCTAATTATGTGAAGCATTTCAGGCAAACTGATCCCAAGACTTCCATACTACTTAATCATAATCAGATAGTATAGTCAGAGAGCATAGTCAGAGAGCATAGTAAGAATAAGTGGAAATGATTATCAGAATGTGCACATGGAGACAAGTTGTGACTTCAGTAGCTGGCATCCAAACTTTGTACATTGATCTGACAAATAACCCAAATAACTGAATGTAAATAATGCAGACTAACGGAAATGGTACTAGACATTGTAAGCATGATACTGCTCATCATTACTCTAACTCTGCACCAGCCTGTTAACAATGAAATTCATTTAACAGAGATATAAAGACAATATGGCTCTGAAACTGCTGTTGGCTTTTGCAGACAAGCCTCTTTGGGGGTTCTGGTTGTCTTCTACATGATCCAATAGCTGTACTACACACACTAGTCTTAAGCTGTCAATGATCAGTTAAGTTTCATGCCCATGAAGATAAACTTTAAAAAGACTTGAGCTTAATAGCTTCGTCTTTTTTTTTTTTATCAAATTTCTAAACTATGAATGTAGGTTGATAACTTGTTTTTGAAGGTTTTTAGAAAACCATTTTTCTCAGATTTGATGTTCCTTTGTGACTATTTTTTGCTCTCCCCTAACTTAGTTTCACTGTTAAGTATGTTTGATCCATAGTACACCTACCGTCCGACTTACGACCGAGTTCGGTTCCGAGAAACCGGTCGTAAGTCAAAATGGTCGTAAGTCGAACTTTACTACTGAATATCAACAAAACATTTTTGTAATGACTTTATTTTATTGTTTTATTTTGGTATTTCATGTTTTACTTTACTTTTTATGCTGTTAGTACTGTATTTTATACTGTAAGGTTTAGGATAAACACTGTGCACAACACAAATAGTTGTTATTTCCTAGAAATTTGGCATAAAAAACACGGTCGTAAGTCGAGTGGTCTTAAGTCGAGCAGGTCGTAAGTCGGATGGTAGGTGTAACTTATTAAAAGGATGAAGGATTTTCAAGTAAAGTTTTTTACTTACGTGCTTATGTAAATATTAGTTGTGTTAAACACTACAAGAGACAGTATCATTTCATAAATCCTTAGTTGCTTGCATGATACTATTATTTTTTGTTATACATTGTTTTATTATTTATCATTTTGTTAACAGGCGTTGTGAAGACCCAAACAGCCGTCACTGAGAGACATCGGACACCAGGTGAGACAAGAGCACGTAAACTGGGAGTTAATATTGTTCTGTCATACATATTTTAAAGGAATATTTTTTATATTGTACATTTTGTATGGTAAAGAATAGACAGTGTGTTTAATAACTTGATATACATATCTAAGTTTTGTCTCTAATTGTTGGTTTGTATAGCTTTTCTTGTTTGCTACACAAACACAAATTTCTTGGTGTACCTCGGTAAAGGGTTTCTGTTTTTGTTTTGTTCATTACTTCTGTTTTTTTACTCATGTGTTATTACATTCATCCTTCTCTAACCATACCATGGGCGGGATTTGAACCCGCGGTCAGAGTCTCAAAACTCCAGACCGTCGCGTTAGCCACTGAGACTCTCTGACCGCGGATTCAAATCCCGCCCGTGGTATGGTTTGTTTGCAGTCGTGTCATTATGATTTCGTGAGTCATCCTTCTCTAAATTTTAAGATTGCAGATTTTCCAAACTTGCAGAGCAAATGATTAAACAGCAGCAGCTGAAATAAATCCTGTGAAAAAGGCATTGTGACTATATTACCTACATAGCTACATCAGATTTCATTGTTGTATATTGTGAGTAGCGGACTATGGTAGATTTTTAATGTAAGAGTCATGTCCATCAAGTAATATTGTCTCCCCAAGTTAGGCTAATGTAAGAATATTAACCAAGATTCAAGTGTTATAAAAATTTTACAACATACAATGCTTGTCTAAACATATTGCAGAAACATGTTTTATTTATATAAATTATGTTTTTTCTTAATTGGACATCTCCTAAAGGTTAAATATTGACATTTGACACATTCAGTGGTCTGTTGGAAGAAATCCCTTGAAGATCATCGGTTAATCTAATTAATGAAATTACTCCTTTTTATTTATCTTAAGGTGATTCATCAGTATAATAATGAGTATTATTACTTTAGTTCAGGTTCTTAATGATGAAGAATAAAGAAAACATGAAATTTTATGATGTAACTCTGACTTATTTTTTATCTTGGAATTTAAAGTTAGCATGATCAGTTTTTTTATTATTATTGTCAATTAATGACATAATATGAACTAATAAATGATATCCATAATTTACAGGACATTCAAATAAACAAAATTTACTTTAAAAGCATGCATAAACACAGTTCAATAATCTGAAAATCCCATAGTATGCACAACACTGCAGGTAAATTTAAAGATTTAATGCTAGTTAATGGTATTAGTTTACCTGGTTGAGTTGCTTAAAACTAGGACTTAACACTACTTGATATTACATAGTCAAGAACTAGATTATTTAAATGCTAAACTTAATTAATATGATATGTTATATGAAGAGATACTAATCCTTATTAGATTTCCAATTTTGGTTAACCCTTTGACTGTCGCAGGCCCCTTTCTGAAACTGTCATTTTATGTCGCAAAATTTTTGAAAAAAAAAAATTATTTTTTCTTATGAAATGATAGAGAATCTTCTCCCGATGGTAATGACACCAAAAGTTCGAAATTTGGTCAAAAACTCAGGGAATTACACTCCCACGAAGTTAGCGGTCTCAGCGACATATACATATCGGCGATTTCGCCGACTTTGAGCCCTGTTTTTAGCCAATTTCGTTGTTCCAGTTGACCAAACTCATAGCTATTTCTTTAGAACTCCATTTTATCTATCAGTTGAGTACAAGAAACCGCCCATTTACTGATTTGAACTACCCAATAAAGTGGTCAGAAATTGGCAATTTGGCCAATTTCATGCAAATAAAAAAAGATGCCAATTTGAAAATAGGGTCCAGAATAAACAAGGTAGACATTCTTGGCACTAAAATAACATATCCTCTGTTCATTAGTCACATCTCTAGGCCCCTCTTATATTACTATTGCTTTCTATTTTGATTTTTATTCATACAAAAAAATACAAAATTTACTGGTATGCAGACTACTGCATTATTTTAAAAATGGTATAAATAATATCAGTGCACTAGTGAAAGAATATTAGACTCCCCAGTTGACGTGTATTGGACGTGTGGTGTGATTTGCTTACTCCTGAACATTGGTAAAAATCAAACATTTCCGCTACTTTGAGCTCAGTTTCAAGGTCGTTTTCATCGTGAAAGTAATGAAAATCATCTCTATTTCTGTAATATGTTTTCCATTTTATCACCTAAGACTATGAAAACGAGAATACAACGATAAATACTATACGAAAATACACCTCAAAGTCTGCGTTTTATTAAAAAAAAAACGGTCAGTTTTTTTTTTTCTCATTACGCACTGCATGCTGCAGGATTTTTTTTATGTGGTGCACACTAACCACACAGACCCATTCTCTCACATGTGGGCCTACCAGGTTTCTCCTGCTTGATTTGAAGCCGCTAGAATTTATGAGTACGTATATATACGTCAGAAACAGTGGCGCGTAAGATGTATTTATACGGCGTAAACAGTCAAAGGGTTAAAATAATTATTATAATTATATTATTATATCAATTATAAAATATCCGTATCAGTCAGTGGATAGATACTTCAGGCAGTTTCCTCATAAGGTTGGGTAGTAATGGTTCACTAGGCTACATGTATGTAATCTACCTTCATAGTTTATTGTTCCATGTCTGTGGAGAATTAAGGAAATATTGCAGTATTGTATTCATGTGATGGAAAGCTGACTTGTGATTTTGGGGAAAAGCTTACCTGTGATGAAAGTTAAGACACATGTGCAACATCTGGTTATCTTTATTGTAGACGTTTCGCCATCCAGTGGTTTTAAAGCCACTGGATGGCGAAACGTCTACAATAAAGATAACCAGATGTTGCACATGTGTCTTAACTTTTATCTTGTTGGTATTGTATACCTTTCTTGCACAACTTGCCTGTGATTTTTGGAGAAAACTTTGCTTGTTTTGATCATAATTTTTGATGTATGTACCTACATTGTAAATATTTTTGTTGGAGTAGTATGTATAATCTTTGACATAAAATTCAGTGATGGTTATTATGTTTCATTTTCATAAGTTTGCACATTAGTGATTAAGACCCTGGATAAGTTCTCAGCACTCACAAGAAGTCACCCAATACAGCATAAATAATGAAGTAAGACAGGTGTTTAGTACAGTATAATGATGGTTGTATATTTGTCTATGTACAATATAGTGTTACCTCTATGTTCTTGTGCAGTTTGTAAGTTTATCTTTCTCTGTACACATTGAGCTGTACAAAATGAGAAAGCAAGTGGACAGAACTTAGAAATACAGGTAAGTGTAAGCCCAACATGGATTGAAAAATAAAACAATGTGTAGAAAGGATATGCATATTCTAGGTAGCCTCTTGGGCAGGTCTCTGGTCATCTGAGCAGGTCTCTGGTCATCTGAGCAGGTCTCTGGTCATCTGAGCAGGTCTCTGGTCATCTGAGTGGGTCTCAGGTCATCTGGGCAGGTCTCTGGTCATCTGGGCAGGTCTCTGGTCATCTGAGCAGGTCTCTGGTCATCTGAGTGGGTCTCTGGTCATCTGGGCAGGTCTCTGGTCATCTGAGCAGGTCTCTGGTCATCTGAGCAGGTCTCTGGTCATCTGAGCAGGTCTCTGGCCATCTGAGCAGGTCTCTGGTCATCTGAGCAGGTCTCTGGTCATCTGAGCAGATCTCTGGTCATCTTGAGTTACACTTTATGCCATCATCTGTAACAACTAGTTGGAGAATAGTAACATCTATTTCTCATATTAATGATATATAATATTGACAAGATGCTTTAGACACATGCAACACCTGGATATATTTATTTTATTTCAAAATTAAGATACCTAGGTGATGAACATGTTTACTCATAGTTATTCCTGGTGTTCAAATATTGTGTAGAGAGTTTCATTTTTGCTTTTTACATTAATGAATTGACAGGTGAAGAGATGTTATTCTACATAGCTCATTTCAAAGCCTAATTCCATTTAATGTATACTGGCACATCCATGTGCTGCCACCCATGGTAGTCAGTTAACACTGTTGTGAACAGGTGTAAGGAAACCTACCTGCAAACCATCTAGTTTGGTGGACCATCACAAACATGCAATTTGTATGCTTCAAAATTATTGCTGATTGACAACTCGGCATATGGAATTTTCTTCCTAGTTCTCTGGGTCTTGGTGAAGAGCCCTTGATCCAAGGATCTGGAGCTACCCTTCCCTTTCGTAGATCAAATGCAATACCCTCCAGTTTCCCAGATACTGCAGGACTACTGCAGTCTTAACACTTCCCCATGAATAAAATAATTTGCTCAGTGAATATAGAGGTGATTTTATAATGTGCATTAATTTCCGAAGATTTCTCTTGATGCCTAAAGTATAGAAATTAGAACACATTTCTCAATTTACAGTTTTATACAATATTCTTCAAAAATATTTCTGCTACTTTCAAATGATATTTGACTTTATCAGGTATGAGTGGCAGTGAAAGAATAAGAGCACGGTTGGAGCAGTTAGATACATTAGACGAGATGAGTGGAGGTGGTGTGGTGCGTGAAGTTGGAGGACTCACCCAGGAGGAGTTTACTCATCGTTTAAATGGCCTAAAACAAGAGTTGACTGAGGCGTGGCAATCTGATCAGCGTGTTAAAGCTCTCAAGATAGCTATCCAGGCTAGTACAATGCTATAATTTTGTGTTATAATAAGCATGTGTACTGTACAGCACTGGGTGCTTAACTCCAAAATGATCTTTTTGGGTGAACCCTTAAGCTAAATCATCAACGGGTAGTGTTTATAGCGTAGAGATTTGTCATTTTTCCACCACGTTACATTTGTTGTAAAATAACATACTAGAAATACTTCTTTTAAAACTTGATTGATACTATTACACTATCACATTAAAGAATGAGGGAGAATTCCTGCAATTACTGTAGGATTTTGGACATGCAAGTGAGTGGCATTTATAGAATCATAGCCATAGAAACTTAATATTAATATTAATCTGTTTTAGAACAGTGTTATGTGAGAGGCTGTATTCCATTTACAGTATTTTCTCTTTTAGGATTTTCTTTATACAGTATTGTAATTTTTGTATAAACATCATATTACTGTCTTTTGTCTGTCTCATAAATATGCAAGATTACAGGCATGTCTTGCTACTTCTACTTACACTTAGGTCACACTACACATACATGTACACATTTATTTATACACACTCATCTGAGTTTTCTTTGATTTTATCTTAATAGTTCTTGGTCTTATTACTTTTCCTTTAATATCCATGGGGAAGTGGAATAAGAATCTTTCCTCCGTAAGCCATGCGTGTTGTAAAAGTTAACTAAAATGCCGGGAACAATGGGCTAGTAACCCCTTTTCCTGTAAAGATTACTAAAAAGAATAAGAAGAAGAAAATTGTCAAAGTGGGAAGTCTGAATGTGCGTGGATGTTGTGCAGATGATAAGAAAGAGATGATTGTGGATGTTATGAATGAGAAGACGCTGGATGTCCTGGCTTTAAGTGAAACAAAGCTGAAGGGGGTGGGAGAGTTTCAGTGGAGAGGAATAAATGGGATTAGGTCAGGGGTTTCAAATAGAGTTAGAGCTAAAGAAGGAGTAGCAATAATGTTGAAGGATAAGCTATGGCAGGAAAAGAGGGACTATAAATGTATTAATTCAAGGATTATGTGGAGTAAAATAAAGATTGGATGTGAAAAGTGGGTTATAATAAGCGTGTATGCACCTGGAGAAGAGAGAAGTGTAGAGGAGAGAGAGAGATTTTGGGAAATGTTGAGTGAATGCGTGGGGAGTTTTGAATCAAGTGTGAGAGTAATGGTGGTTGGGGATTTCAATGCTAAAGTGGGTAAAAATGTTATGGAGGGAGTAGTAGGTAAATTTGGGGTGCCAGGGGTAAATGTAAATGGGGAGCCTTTAATTTAGCTATGTGTAGAAAGAGATTTGGTAATAAGTAATACATATTTTATGAAAAAGAGGATAAATAAATATACAAGGTATGATGTAGCACGTAATGAAAGTAGTTTATTAGATTATGTATTGGTGGATAAAAGGTTGATGGGTAGGCTCCAGGATGTAAATGTTTATAGAGGGGCAACTGATATATCGGATCATTATTTAGTTGTAGCTACAGTTAGAGTAAGAGGTAGATGGGAAAAGAGGAAGGTGGCAACAAGAAGTAGGAGGGAAGTGAAAGTGTATAAACTAAGGGAGGAGGAAGTTCAGGTGAGATATAAGCGACTATTGGCAGAAAGGTGGGCTAGTGCAAAGATGAGTAGTGGGGGGTTTGAAGAGGGTTGGAATAGTTTTAAAAATGCAGTATTAGAATGTGGGGCAGAAGTTTGTGGTTATAGGAGGGTGGGGGCAGGAGGAAAGAGGAGTGATTGGTGGAATGAAGAAGTAAAGGGTGTGATAAAAGAGAAAAAGGTAGCTTATGAGAGGTTTTTACAAAGCAGAAGTGTTATAAGAAGAGCAGAGTATATGGAGAGTAAAAGAAAGGTAAAGAGAGTGGTGAGAGAGTGCAAAAGGAGAGCAGATGATAGAGTGGGAGAGGCACTGTCAAGAAATTTTAATGAAAATAAGAAAAAATTTTGGAGTGAGTTAAACAAGTTAAGAAAGCCTAGGGAAAGTATGGATTTGTCAGTTAAAAACAGAGTAGGGGAGTTAGTAGATGGGGAGCTGGAGGTATTAGGTAGATGGCGAGAATATTTTGAGGAACTTTTAAATGTTAAGGAAGAAACAAAGGCAGTAATTTCCTGCACTGGTCAGGGAGGTATACCATCTTTTAGGAGTGAAGAAGAGCAGAATGTAAGTGTGGGGGAGGTACATGAGGCATTACGTAAAATGAAAGGGGGTAAAGCAGCTGGAACTGATGGGATCATAACAGAAATGTTAAAAGCAGGGGGGGATATAGTGTTGGAGTGGTTGGTACTTTTGTTTAATAAATGTATGAAAGAGGGGAAGGTACCTAGGGATTGGCGGAGAGCATGTATAGTCCCTTTATATAAAGGGAAAGGGGACAAAAGAGACTGTAAAAATTATAGAGGAATAAGTTTACTGAGTATACCAGGAAAAGTGTACAGTAGGGTTATAATTGAAAGAATTAGAGGTAAGACAGAATGTAGGATTGCGGATGAGCAAGGAGGTTTCAGAGTGGTTAGGGGATGTGTAGATCAAGTGTTTACATTGAAGCATATATGTGAACAGTATTTAGATAAAGGTAGGGAAGTTTTTATTGCATTTATGGATTTAGAAAAGGCATATGATAGAGTGGATAGAGGAGCAATGTGGCAGATGTTGCAAGTATATGGAATAGGTGGTAAGTTATTAAATGCTGTAAAGAGTTTTTATGAGGATAGTGTGGCTCAGGTTAGGGTGTGTAGAAGAGAGGGAGACTACTTCCCGGTAAAAATAGGTCTTAGACAGGGATGTGTAATGTCACCATGGTTGTTTAATATATTTATAGATGGGGTTGTAAAGGAAGTAAATGCTAGGGTGTTCGGGAGAGGGGTGGGATTAAATTTTGGGGAATCAAATTCAAAATGGGAATTGACACAGTTACTTTTTGCTGATGATACTGTGCTTATGGGAGATTCTAAAGAAAAATTGCAAAGGTTAGTGGATGAGTTTGGGAATGTGTGTAAAGGTAGAAAGTTGAAAGTGAACATAGAAAAGAGTAAGGTGATGAGGGTGTCAAATGATTTAGATAAAGAAAAATTGGATATCAAATTGGGGAGGAGGAGTATGGAAGAAGTGAATGTTTTCAGATACAGTGGACCCCCGGTTAACGATTTTAATCCGTGCAAGAGGGGTAATTGTTATGCGAAATAATCGTTATGTGAATGAATTTTCCCCATAAGAAATAATGGAAATAAAATTAATCCGTGCAAGACACCCAAAAGTATGAAAAAAAAATTTTTACCACATGAAATATACATTTTCCCACACACAAAGAGAAGGATACATGCACAATAATAGAGTAGTACATGCACAGTATATATTGTGCATGTACTAGTCTACTAAATGAATAAATGACACTTACCTTTATTGAAGATGCAGCAATGACTGATGAGACACTGTGTCCTGGGAGTTCCTTTTCCTCCTGAGTACTGTAGGTCCTGTTTGGCATTTTCTTCCAGAACAGGCCTTATCACACTGTGTATGCCACTACGATTCTTAAATCTCTCAAACCAACCTTTGCTGGCTTTAAATTCACCAATATGAGCACTAGTTCCAGGCATTTTTCCCTGTTCACCTGGGTGTTAGTCGACTTGTGTGGGTTGCATCCTGGGAGACAAGATTAAGGACCCCAATGGAAATAAGTTAGACAGTCTTCGATGACACTGACTTTTTTGGGTTATCCTGGGTGGCAAATCCTCTGGGGTTAATTGTTTCTTGGTATTCTCAATAAGCCACACCAACAACGGTGCTACAGCAGCAGCAGCAGCTGACAGTACTTGGGAGTTGACGTGTCGGCAGGGTGGATTTATGAAGGATGAGGTTAATCATAGAATTGATGAGGGAAAAAAGGTGAGTGGTGCGCACATTGGACGCGTCTTGAGGTATATGTGGAGTCAAAAAACATTATCTATGGAGGCAAAGAGGGGTCAAAAAACATTATCTATAATGTATGAAAGTATAGTAGTACCAATACTCTTATATGGGTGTGAAGCTTGGGTGGTAAATGCAGCAGCGAGGAGACAGTTGGAGGCAGTGGAGATGTCCTGTTTAAGGGCAATGTGTGGTGTAAATATTATGCAGAAAATTCGGAGTGTGGAAATTAGGAAAAGGTGTGGAGTTAATAAAAGTATTAGTCAGAGGGCAGAAGAGGGGTTGTTGAGGTGGTTTGGTCATTTAGAGAGAATGGATCAAAGTAGAATGACATGGAAAGCATATAAATCTATAGGGGAAGGAAGGCGGGGTAGGGGTCGTCCTCGAAAGGGTTGGAGAGAGGGGGTAAAGGAGGTTTTGTGGGCAAGGGGCTTGGACTTCCAGCAAGCGTGTGTGAGCGTGTTAGATAGGAGTGAATGGAGACGAATGGTACTTGGAACCTGACGATCTGTTGGAGTGTGAGCAGGGTAATATTTAGTGAAGGGATTCAGGGAAACCGGTTATTTTCATATAGTCGGACTTGAGTCCTGGAAATGGGAAGTACAATGCCTGCACTTTAAAGGAGGGGTTTGGGATATTGGCAGTTTGGAGGGATATGTTGTGTATCTTTATATGTGTATGCTTCTAGACTGTTGTATTCTGAGCACCTCTGCAAAAACAGTGATAATGTGTGAGTGTGGTGAAAGTGTTGAATGATGATGAAAGTATTTTCTTTTTGGGGATTTTCTTTCTTTTTTGGGTCACCCTGCCTCGGTGGGAGACGGCCAACTTGTTGAAAAAAAAAAAAATTACTGTATTTAAATTTTCAGTTTGCATTCTCATGTCCACCTTTTTCCTGGTTACATCAAGAAAATATATTTTGTATGAGACACCTTGGATTATGCTTAAATGTTCAAGTACAGTACTCTACTGTATTTTGTTCATGCTGTGAAATGAGAATACCATTGGGAAGAGCTATCAGAGGATGATATGTTAAAGATGACCAGCCACCAGGAGCAGGAGGATGAGGATGAGCAGCCCAAAGCCACACCTGCAGCCATTGTTAGGTCAGCCAATGAGGAGAAGGCTTAGTCAAATCCTGATGACCTACTCTCATCTTGACTGTCTATGTAATCTTTCTGGGCTTTTCTTCACCAGGCTTACATGAGATTAACACTACAACAACAGGAAAAAATATCTAGTTTTATGCAAAAAATATAATTGTAATATAGTTTTCCCTTCAATGTAATGTAAGTTTGTGTCATTTATTAATCATTATATCAAATGCATATTTCTAGAGCATGTTTATTTTTGTTAAAATCTGCTTAATATTATAAACTTTCTATTTCATTCCCCTCCAACCCAAACCTTTATTTTCCAGTGACTCTGTAGTTAATTTTAAATTTTTTTTGTGAGAATTTTTAAAGAACAAACACTCTGAGAAGAGTGAGATCATACTCTATACTTACTTGCGACTCTTTCGGTATGAAATGTTAGATATGAGTGGAAACTAGAGTGGAGCATTGTATTTTAATACTTGTTTTTTAATCTGACAGTGTGTGAAGTTACTAAGCCTTTCTGTCCCAGAGCATTTCTACCCTAGTAAGTTTGTTCTGGTGATAGATATCCTGGACACATTGGCTTCACTTGTCTATCAGCGACTCAAATTCAAGTCCCAGAGTGAGAAGTAAGCATAGTTAATAAAATATTAATTTGTTAAAAATATAGTAAGGTTTAAATACTATTCATTAACTTTGTTTAATCAAATATTTTCTTTCTTCTTCTTTCAGCAAACTGGCGGCAGTTTGGTTATTTAGAGAGAATGGATCAAAGTAGAATGACATGGAGAGCGTATAAATCTGTAGGGGAAGGAAAGTGGGGTAGGGGTTGTCCTCGAAAAGGTTGGAGGGAGGGGGTAAAGGAGGTTTTGTGGGTGAGGGGCTTGGACTTCCAGCAAGCGTGTGTGAGTGTGTTAGATAGGAGTGAATGGAAATGAATGGTATTTGGGACATGACGAGCTGTTGGAGTGTAAGCAGGGTAATATTTAGTGAAGGGATTCAGGGAAACCGGTTAAATATTTTTATATAGCCGGACTTAAGTCCTGGAAATGGGAAGTACAATGCCTGCACTTTAAAGGTGTGGTTTGGGATATTGGCAGTTTGGAGGGATATGTTGTGTATCTTTATACGTATATGCTTCTAAACTGTTGTATTTCTGAACACCTCTGCAAAAACAGTGATTATGTGTGAGTGAGGTAAAAGTGTTGAATGATGACGAAAGTATTTTCTTTTTGGGGATTTTCTTTCTTTTTTGGGTTACCTTGCCTCGGTGGGAGACGGCCGACTTGTTGGAAAAAAAAAAATGTGTGTGTGCCCTCAGGACCATTGTTAAAAATTTAGATAATATTTTTAATAATTTTAGAGCTTTCTTAAAAGTTAGTTTTACCTAGAGCAAAGTTTTGATTAAATTTGGTCTGCAAAGGTCCCAGTCTACTTTTTGGGAAGAAGTTTGTAAAGTTGAATTGCTTTGTTTTTTTTTTTTTTTTTTTTTTTTTTTTTTTTTTTTTGTGATATCTGAGTGTCACATCTGATAAGATTCAACCCTTCTAAGCTGATAACTTGATAATGCAACTTCTGAGTGGCTTCAAGCTTAATCTGCTTGTGTATTTTAGGATGTTGGTCTCTTTAAAAGGTTTAAATTAGAGTTGGACTGTGTAATATTCTAATTTATTATTTTGATTGAAGAAATTTGGATATTCATTTTCATATTATGACTTGAATGCCTCTTCTGATTTTCATCAAATCTTCAACTGTAATATTCATCTGCATTTTCAACTAAAATGTGACTAAAATGCTGGGAGCAAGGGCTAATAACCCCTTCTCCTGTGTAAAAAATATAAAAGCTTAATAGTTATAATCATAACTATAATATTTTTTAAGGAGTGGAGCAGTAAGCAAGCGGAAGGCCTCTGTCAGATGACCAAACGCTCCAGCTACGGGTCATCATTGACTAAGACCCACATCATGAAACACTTTTCCTATATCCTGATAAACCTTACTTAACCTAATCTAATCCTATATAAATTACTAAATGTGAAAAGAAGATAAGCTTTATAAGCTTCTCTTCTTTTTCGAGTCACTCTGCCTTGGTGGGAGACGACGAGCATGTTGAAAAATAAAATAATCTACTACACAGTGCACTATTCCAATCACTTGCTCTATGGCTCAGTGGACTGGGGATATGAAATGCAAGGATGCCTTTCTCAGATCTCACAGCAACTGAGAAACATACACTATTGCTGGTTTTTGTGTATTATCTAGACTAGTGGTTCCCAAATGTTTTTGTCCATGGCCTACTGTAACCACATCTTCCTTATAACCCAGATAATACTAGTACCTTCTTAGTGCCCCAGCAAATTTCTAGAGATGTTTAAAGAAAACATTTGTAAATAAATTAAAGGCATAATCAGTCAACTTCCAACTTTATGTTGAGTTGTCATAGTGGTTTAAGAAATAAATATATAGACTTTCTCATCTTTACATTCTGTTGTTCTCATTATAAGTTTTCAGGTTATTTTCTAGCTCTTAATATTAGACTGCTCTCTTTAGTTTTCCAGTTGGTGGCAGTGACACTGGAAAATTGGAAGCTCAGGAGACAACTCGAAACTGGTTTTACAAAGTGGCTTCTATCAGAGAACTCCTGCCAAGGCTTTATCTTGAAGCTGCCCTCTTGCCTTGTTACTCCCTTATCAATGTTCAGTAAGTCTGCATGTTGATATAGATATTATTGCATATTATTGATATAGGTATTACTGCAATTCCACGAATGTTTATAATCATACATAAACATTTTATCAGATCAGCCAGGCTGATAGCTATGTTGGTTTGTGGTCTGCTGGCAGCAACAGCTTGATTTATCAGGCAGTCAATGAGGAAGTCTGGCCTCAAGACAGGTGTAAGGATAGAAACCAGTGACACACATGTTGTGAGCAGGTGCTTGGTTCTGGTATGTCCCTTCACACCCCTGATGATAATTTAGTACCTGCTCATCTTCAACCTCACATACATACATACACATATCTACATTTCAGTAGAGTGATCACGTGTCAATGTTGCTGCCCAAAATTAAAAGCCCATCACAGTAGTCACCATGGACTTGTACTCTCAGACTGCAGGATTGAATTCTGATCACTCCACTGAATTGTGTTTTACTACAGATTTCAGCTTATATCCTGTATCAATATATTGCATTTATATTTTTGTTTCTGAACCAGTTTAGTCCCACTAGTATTAGAGTCTAGTACATCTAAATATGGCTGCTTTTAATCATTTCCCATTTTCTCTTACATGCCAGAAGGTACAAATCAAGTTTGTACAAGTTAAGGGTTACAAGAAAGTTTGCTTTCCAGCACTATTGGACTATGTTGTTTTGACAACATAATGATGGGCTGTGTGCAGTACTTACATCTTACTAGAGTTGAAATAAGTCTTGAAAATTGTATCTCAGAATGCTCTAATTAAATCCTCATTTTTTTCTATTATCTTTTTCCCTTCATTTCAGACTGTAAGAATCTAATAATAATTGATGGAAATTTTCATATGAATACAAAACATTGTTTGCTTTTTATCTTTGTCTTAAAAAGTTGTAGTTTTAAGTACTGCACATTTTTTATTAAAGAGTTTTGACTTACACCATTGATAGTACAAATACACTACCAACCTTTTCTTCACATTGTTCACAATTCTGAAAAGGTGAACTAACTTTAGTCAGGTGATGTCTAGTCTTTATTTTCTAGAATGAGGAAAAATGAAATAAAATGAGTGAAGAGCCAGAAGTGAGAATGAAGGCAGTGAGTGAGACAGTGAAATGAATCAAAGTGAGTATGAAGCAAAGCAGCAAGGATAGATAGAATTTAAACTGAAATGCTGAAAGTAGAAAGTGTTAGAATATTTAATGCTTTTGTATGAAGGAAGGAAATGTAGACTACCTAAATACTGACAGATAGCATGTCTGGTTCCTCTGTATAAGTAAAGAAAATAAATTGAGGTAAGTGAGTGCAAGAATTATAGGGATCTCAATTTGTGAAAGTGAATGGTACAGCCATGTTTCATATTGACTGAAAAGACAAATTGAGATTGCAGAAGAACAAAGTAGTCGTCAGAGGAAATTAAGTATAGATTAAGTGTTTGCACTGAAACACAAGTGAGCAGTTTTAACATAATAACAAGAAAATGAAGATATTATATGTGATTAACAAGAAGGGATAAATGCGACTTATTCCACTGAGTCTTTCAGTGATCTGTGTTAGAGAGAATCGGGTTTCAGACTTCATAGTTAATAATCATTGTGCATTTATTTACAGAGAAGGTGAACAGGCTCTGTCAAGATTATCACGAATGATCCGAGGAATTGGTGATCCTCTGATGGCTGCTTATGCACGGATGTATGTGTGTCGCATGGGCTTTGTGATCGCACCCACACTTACTCAACACATTTCTGAAAGCATAGAAGATTTTCTGCATGCTCTGAAACAGGTATTTTCAAACCTTTTAAAGAGTTTTAAAATGCTAATGAGTATGAAGTTTTCAAGCTTGCTAATATTCTTAAGTTATTAGAATTTCTAGTACAGTGGTACTTTGACTTATGAGTGCGCCAACTTACAAGTTTTCCGAATTACGAGCCATCGTTCAGTCGATTTTTTGCTTTGAGTTGTGAGCCAAAATCCGAGTTACGAGTGAGCTTCAGGTACGCAGCCACTAGTTGGCGCAGCAAATGCCACAGCATCCACCCAGCATCCCGCATCACTCATTCAGTGCACGTGGTTACCTTGCCATGGAAGCATCTCTCTTGTGTTGTGCTTTGCATTTTGTGCTTTTTGTTCTGTTATTTTGCCAGATTTCTTCTAACCATGGTCCTAAGAAAGTAAGGGCAAAGGACAGTGCTGACAAGAGGAGGAGGAGGATGTCCATTGAATTAAAGCATGAAATCATAGAAAAACATGAGCGAGGTGTGGTGTAGCCAACTTGGCAAGGCAGTACGAGCGTAGTACTTCTACAATATATACCATACTTAAGCAGAAGTCGATAGAGCTTATAATGCCAGCCAAGGGCATTAAAATAATTTCTAAGCTACTGTAGTAGTGGTGGTAGTGGTAGTGGTGGTAGTAAAGGTGGTGGTCATGTTAGTGGTGGTAGAGGTGGTGGTGGTAGTGGTAGAGATGGTAGTGGTGGTGGTAGAGGTGGTGGTGGTAGTGGAGGTGGTGGTAGAGGTGGTGGTGGTAATGGTGGTACCGGTAGAGGTGGTAGTGGTAGTGGTGTAGCAATTAAGTTAAGTGATAGAGTTTATGACAAACGAAATCGACCATCCTCCACCTTCGCCAGCATCTTCCGTTAGCCCAAGTTGTCTGATCTCCAAGGTAAATGCACTTTATAAAACCAGTTTATTTCTTTACATTCTCTTTTATTATATTTTATACAATATTTCTTATATATAAATATGTTTTTTCATATAGTCGAACTTGAGTCCTGGAAATGGGAAGTACAATGCCTGCACTTTAAAGGAGGGGTTTGGGATATTGGCAGTTTGGAGGGATATGTTGTGTATCTTTATACGTATATGCTTCTAAACTGTTGTATTCTGAGCACCTCTGCAAAAGCAGTGATAATGTGTGAGTGTGGTGAAAGTGTTGAATGATGATGAAAGTATTTTTTTGGGGGGGATTTTCTTTCTTTTTTGGGTCACCCTGCCTCGGTGGGAGACGGCCGACTTGTTGAAAAAAAAAAAGAATGTTTTCTTATTTAAATACCCATGACAAAAAAAAAATTGGGGTGGTTTTTTGGGGGCTGGAACAGATTAATGGCATTTCAATTAATTTTAGTGAGGAAAATTGATTTGACATACGAGCAAATTGAGTTACGAGCTTGGTCACGGAACAAATTAAACTCGTAATTCAAGGTACCATTGTATTTACTTTTGTTTATTCATTTTTGGCTTGTTTCAATCTCATTCTATGCCATATTGCTCTTGGATATAATATTCTTTCACCTGAGTGTGAAACCATCTTCATTTTAAAATAACTTTTTTTTATCACTTTATTTATTTCTGTGACTAGTTTTTAATATAATTTTAGGGTCTATGGCCAGAAGGTGAAGCAGACATGAACATGGGCGAGGATAAGGATTCTTTGGCAGCTCGAGTTTTCTTCCCTCCACTAGAGTGGATGATGCAGTGTTTGGCTAGCTGTGCCCCCCACCATATCTTACAGGTGAGAAATAATTTAAATTAATTGAATTGCCAAATGACAGACTGAACTGCCTGTCACTCTGTATACACTGCTGCAGTTATAATTTGTAAAACTGTATCTGAATTCATGTACACACATTATTAAATTCTTTTACATGTAACATTATTTTTTAATTTTTGAAGATTGTCGAATATACATTGTGCAGGTGGTATGTTAAAACTTTATTAGTTGTAAAATCACGAAATTAGTGCATTTGTTTACAGAGTATCCTACGCCAATGTGAGGAAGGAGAGGGATTGGGGCAGAACCTCCTTGTTTCTTCCCTCCTTGCCACATTTCCTCACCACTTCATAGCCCTGCAGGCACTTCCTCTCACTCACCTCATAGCTGGTTGTTCTTATCCAGGTCAGTGGTGTTCTGTAATCATCTTTCACCACCAATCAGTTATCTACAGAATTACTATCCATAATTACTCCATGAGCTGCTTTTTTTCCTCAAGGAAATAGAGGGCTCCTTATACTGTATAGCAGTTCTCCATTATATAGTATAGTCCAAATACTAATCTACATCTATCCTGTAAACTGGAAATGAATTAGAGTATAATTAGACATTGTTTGTGTGAAGCAGCGAACCTGCATGGGTTATTATGCATAAGAAATGGTGGAGGCTTGATTCTCTATCCAATAGTCATAAAACACACGCACTACTCTCGATGTTTCAGTACATCCTAGTCCATTGTCAGCCTCTCAATTATCAATTATTAGTCATAAACAATCAGATGTTAAAGATGTTTTTAATGACTGTTTCAGGCATTTCTTAAAAAACTTCTCATTCATTTTAAGAGCTGTAAAAGTGAAGCACTCGTCACATCAGTGGCATCATAAGAAGGGGGTGGACGCCCCAGGTGATTACAGAGTACAAATAGGCCTGTATAGGGAAAATCATTGATTTTGATGATGTGTTAGATGACTTTGCAGGATTGAAGGCAAGGAAATGTAAGATCAGATTCATTGAGATGTTACCTGTACTCAAGGTCAAATCGGAACTAGCATTTCTCTGATATTGCAATGTTTTTCTTTATTTTTCAAGTTTTTTTTTTTTTTTTGCATTGTTGAAGATGAATAAATGTAGGATCTGTTGCCTGCACTCAAAGTGGTAATTGAGTTTGTTTCCTCAATATTACTACGATTATTTGGTCATTGGTCATGCAGTAGTGACATAGCTGGTGTTGACTCCCCCCATCCCCCTACCCTTGGATTTCATGGGGGTGACACTTAAGATGCCGCCCTGGGTGACACCAACCCCAGCAATGCTACTGCGTCACATAATTGATTTCAGAAATACATATGCTTAGAAATATTGAGTAAGAATGTGAAAGTGGTAAAGAGAAGGAAAGGTGCATTAAAGATAGCATTATTCTTCTTCTTATTATTTTTCTTTGCCTCAACAGCCATTTCTCACCAAGCCAGGTGACCCCAAAAAAGAAAGCACATTCACCATCATTCATTCAGTCACTATCTTTCCAGAAGTGTGCTAACACCACAAGTCAGATTACCCTCCAACTGACTGCCCTTCCCACATCCAGGAATCAAAGTCCAACTCACCAGTTTCCCTTGAATCCCTTCATAAAAGTTACCTTTCTCACACTCCAACAGCTTGTCCATTAAAACCTACTTGTCTTCATTCACTCCTGATTGACACACTCAAACAAGCCTGCTGGATGCTCAGCCCTCTAACACTTGAAGCCTCTTACACCCTTTACTCTAACCATTCCTGGAATATCTCCTACCTCCTCCCTCCACCCCAGATTTATACACCCTCCTTGTCATGCTATCTCTCTCCCGTTCTACTTACCCAAACCACCTCAACAACCCCTCCTCAGTTATCTGAATTACTCCCTTTTTGACCTTACTTTGCCTTTATTATTATTCTTTTAACAAACCAGCCGTATGCCACTGAGGCAGGGTGACCTGATAAAGAAGAAAACTATAAAAATTTTCAATTCAGACATTAACTCAGAGCATACAGTCTGTCTGCAGAGCTGCAACAGAACACATGGACATGATACAAGGAACAAGTATCTTTGACATTCCATGTGTACTACTTGGCCTATTCAAAAACTCCATGCAGATATAAGGCCCCAGAATTTGGAAGTCACAGCCTGAAAATGCCAAAAGTTACCTGTCTGCCAACATGTTACTAATATTGTTAAAATCCACCTATTAAATCTCACATAAAATTAATATCTCTAAAAAAATTTACATTTTGATTTCACAATCTCAGTTCAACCACTCAACAAAATGCAGGTCATTAAACTAATATAATTTATTTGTAATTAACCAACTCATCATTTGCAAGGTATCTACTGATACTAAGTAACATTAATTATGTACATATATATTAGGTCTAGAGTTAAGTAGTATGTAAGCCTTATGATTAGTTTGCCTAAAATGCACTGCCTAATTGTAATGGCATTCTTCTGAGCCTACAATTGTATCAAATTATATTTGTATTATAATAAGAACAATATCTAAAACATAGTTAACTGGAATGTATAACTGTTGCAACTTTGATCATCTCCCACTGGTAACCTGAAAAAAAAAGAAATGCTTTTCTTCTTTTTTACAATTAGTAATTTACACAGAAGAAGGGGTTACTAGTCCCTTGCTCCCAGCATTTTATTTATTTATTTATTTGCATTGTAGGTAAACTTCAGCATGAACTGTTGTCATCCCTCGGTGTGTGTGTCAACCAAGCAGCTCCACCCCAGCAGCAGCAGCTGCCCCTTCTTAACGCCGTGTGGAAGCTCATTGCTCGTGTACCCAACACCAAAGATTACCTCTCTACTGCTGGCATATGGCTGGAGTTTACTGCTAAACATTTTACAGTAAAGATTTCCTTAGTTTGAGTTTTACATTCAAGATTATTGGAATCTGACTGATTTTATAAAAAAAAAAAAATTATGTAAAATTTACACTGTGATTGAGCCTGCTAAGTCATCATGCAATAGTGCAATACTGTATGTTCTGATACTTAAGGGGTTAGCTTGACTAATTGTAAATCATTGTTGCAACAATAATTATAACAACTGAAGTAAATACTGCCTGTGGTTAGAAATGATGCTGAGTAGAACTAGATTTAATCTCTTAGCAATATGAATACATCATTCCCCCATTTCCCATTTTCAGAAAAGTGTTCTGATGTTGATAAAGGTGGAAAGCACAGTGCTTGGATTCTGAAGGAGTGTGGATGTTGCAATTTAGAGGGTCATTTGAACTGTGATAACTGCACTTTTCTAGCAAGACAGCTATTGAATGAATGAGAGTGAATGTTTCCTTTTTTTGGATCACCCAACCTTGATGGGAGATGGCCAGTGGTTAAAAACATTACAAAATATTTTTTCTTTATCTTTCAACAAACCAGTCATATCTCACTAGGGCAAGGTGAGCCAAAAAGAAAAACAAAAGTTTCTTCTTTTAAATTTAGTAATATAGTATACAGAAAGAGTTACTAGCCCCTTGCTCCCAGCATTTTAGTCGCCTCTTACTACACACATGGCTTATGGAGGAAGCATTCTGTTCCACTTTCCCATGGAGATAAGAGGGAACAAACAAAAACAAGAACTAGAAAGATAATAGAAGAAAACCCAGAGGGGTGTGTATATATATGCTTGTACCTGAATATGTTATAGGTAGTAGGTTGGTAGACAGCAACCGCCCAGGGAGGTACTACCGTCCTGCCAAGTGAGTGTAAAACGAAAGCCTGTAATTGTTTTACATGATGGTAGGATTGCTGGTGTCCTTTTTTCTGTCTCATGAACATGCAAGATTTCAGGTACGTCTTGCTACTTCTACTTACACTTAGGTCACACTACACATACATGTACAAGCACATATATACACACCCCTCTGGGTTTTCTTCTATTTTCTTTCTAGTTCTTATTCTTGTTTATTTCCTCTTATCTCCATGGGGAAGTGGAACAGAATTCTTCCTCCGTAAGCCATGCGTGTTGTAAGAGGCGACTAAAATGCCGGGAGCAAGGGGCTAGTAACCTCTTCTCCTGTATATATTACTAAATGTAAAAGGAGAAACTTTCGTTTTTCCTTTTGGGCCACCCCGCCTCAGTGGGATACGGCCGGTGTGTTGAAAGAAAGAAAGACCTGAATATGTAGTGTGACCTAAGTGTAAGTAGAAATAACAAGACATACCTGAAATCTTGCATATTTATGAGACAGAAAAATGACACCAGCAATTTTTTTTTTTTTTTTCCCAACAAGTCGGCCGTCTCCCACCGAGGCAGGGTGACCCAAAAAGAAAGAAAATCCCCAAAAAGAAAATACTTTCATCATCATTCAACACTTTCACCTCACTCACACATAATCACTGTTTTTGCAGAGGTGCTCAGAGCACAACAGTTTAGAAGCATATACGTATAAAGATACACAACATATCCCTCCAAACCACTAATATCCCGAAGCCCCTCCTTTAGAGTGCAGGCATTGTACTTCCCATTTCCAGGACTCAAGTCCGGCTATATAAAAATAACCGGTTTCCCTGAATCCCTTCGCTAAATATTACCCTGGGAAACCGGTTATTTTTATATATCCGGACTTGAGTCCTGGAAATGGGAAGTACAATGCAATTCTGCCATCATATAAAACAATTACAAGTTTCAATTTTACACTCATTTGGCAGAACGGTAGTACCTTCCTGGGCAGTTGCTGTTTACCACCCTACTACCTAGTACTAAACATTTTGTGATGTCAAAATGAAACTAGATAAACATTTAACATAATGTATATATGCATACATTATATAAATTTTAATAACAACGTACATAATTACATTGTAGCATAACTATGAAACAAATATTTATAAATATATATTTTTTACCATCATTTAGACACTAAAGGAGGGGTGGGAATGTTGCAGTTGGAGGGTTATCTGTTTATGATGTAGCAGTCTTTTGGAAAAATGACTGTTGAGTGAATGATGTTGAATGTGTTCTCTTCTCTGGGTCAATTTGTCTTAGTGGGAGATGGCTATTGAGTTGAAAAAAAAAAATAGACACATATGAACAAGACAGTAATTGAAAAAAAATTCAGCACTTTTAAATTTCTGTGCAGTGGCTAATGCAACGGTCTGGAGTTTTATTGGTAGTAGGTTGGTAGACAGCAACCACCCATGGAGGTACTGCCATCCTGCCAAGTGAATGTAAAACAAAAGCCTGTAATTGTTTTACACGATGGTAGGATTGCTGGTGTTTTTTGTCTGTCTCATAAATATGCAAGATTACAGGTATGTCTTGCTACTTCTACTTACACTTAGGTCACACTACACATACATGTACACATTTATTTATACACACTCATCTGAGTTTTCTTTGATTTTATCTTAATAGTTCTTGGTCTTATTACTTTTCCTTTTATATCCATGGGGAAGTGGAATAAGAATCTTTCCTCCATAAGCCATGCGTGTTGTAAAAGTCAACTAAAATGCCGGGAACAATGGGCTAGTAACCCCTTTTCCTGTAAAGATTACTAAAAAGAATAAGAAGAAGAAAATTGTCAAAGTGGGAAGTCTGAATGTGCGTGGATGTTGTGCAAATGATAAGAAAGAGATGATTGTGGATGTTATGAATGAGAAGAAGCTGGATGTCCTGGCTTTAAGTGAAACAAAGCTAAAGGGGGTGGGAGAGTTTCAATGGAGAGGAATAAATGGGATTAGGTCAGGGGTTTCAAATAGAGTTAGAGCTAAAGAAGGAGTAGAAATAATGTTGAAGGATAAGCTATGGCAGGAAAAGAGGGACTATAAATGTATTAATTCAAGGATTATGTAGAGTAAAATAAAGGTTGGATGTGAAAAGTGGGTTATAGTAAGTGTATATGCTCCTGGAGAAGAGAGAAGTGTAGAGGAGAGAGAGAGATTTTGGGAAATGTTGAGTGAATGCATGGGGAGTTTTGAACCAAGTGTGAGAGTACTTGTGGTTGGGGATTTCAATGCTAAAGTGGGTAAAAATGTTGTGGAGGGAGTAGTAGGTAAATTTGGGGTGCCAAGGGTAAAAGTAAATGGGGAGCCTTTAATGGAACTATGTGTAGAAAGAGATTTGGTAATAAGTAATACATATTTTATGAAAAAGAGGATAAATAAATATACAAGGTATGATGTAGCACGTAATGAAAGTAGTTTGTTAGATTATGTATTGGTGGATAAAAGGTTAATGGGTAGGCTCCAGGAGGTACATGTTTATAGAGGGGCAACTGATATATCGGATCATTATTTAGTTGTAGCTACAGTTAGAGTAAGAGGTAGATGGGAAAAGAGGAAGGTGGCAATAAGAAGTAGGAGGGAAGTGAAAGTGTATAAACTAAGGGAGGAGGAAGTTCGGGTGAGATATAAGCGACTATTGGCAGAAAGGTGGGCTAGTGCAAAGATGAGTAGTGGGGGGGTTGAAGAGGGTTGGAATAGTTTTAAAAATGCAGTATTAGAATGTGGGGCAGAGGTTTGTAGTTATAGGAGGGTGGGGGCAGGAGGAAAGAGGAGTGATTGGTGGAATGATGAAGTAAAGGGTGTGATAAAAGAGAAAAAGGTAGCTTATGAGAGGTTTTTACAAACCAGAAGTGTTATAAGAAGAGTAGAGTATATGGAGAGTAAAAGAGAGTGGTGAGAGAGTGCAAAAGGAGAGCAGATGATAAAGTGGGATAGGCACTGTCAAGAAATTTTAACCCTTTCAGGGTCCGTCCCGTAGATCTACGGCTGGTCGGTGAGTGTCCAAACCGTAGATCTACGCCAAAATTCTAGCGCCGTCAAATTTAGCGCGAAAGCGCTCATAGGCCTACATATGAGAGAATGGGTCTGCGCGGTGGGTGTGTGCCGTAAACAAAAAATCTAGGCGCCTGCATAGCATTGTGGGAACACCGGCTCAGTCACCCTTGTTCACCATGTCTCGTCGCAAGTCAGCTCTCACTCCCCGGAAAATTGGGACTCTCCTCTTCCTGTCTGATAGTTCTGACACTGATGGAAGTGGAAATGAAGACGAATTCTACGGCTTTGATGAGTTAGTGACCGAAAATAATGACCAGGATATCGATAATAGTGCAGAAAACCCCGACGATCCTCGACCTTCTACCTCTGGTGTGGGCACTCGTGACTCACGGTCGGTTGTTCCTAAACGTAAGAGAAAACTAATATTTTCCCGTGGCCTGGCCTCTGACTTCAGTAATGACGATGATTCTGACGTGGATTGTGATTTTATTGCGCTCGACGATCATTCGAGTAGTGATAGTGAGGAAACATATTCACCAGTGAAGCGTCGGTATGTGCGCCGCCGCATGCGCTCGGGTAGTGTACCCTATGCTATGCCCAGGGGACGGAGTACATCCCGTAGTACATCCCGGAGTACATCCCGTGGCCCTACACCCGTTTTAGGTAGTGATAGTGAGGATGATGTGGCTACACTTGGCATGGATGGGCCACAGACATCAGTGGATGGTGTTAGTGGGGCTGGTGGTGGTAGTGGCACCGCCATGCGTGACTCGCTGTGCCACGCGGGAACCCACGCTGCTGACTCGTCAGTTCAAGGACAAAGCGGAGCGTCACCCACCAGCCCGCCACAACCACCCGTACAACCAGCCTATGATGTCCAGTATCCACCAGCAAACCGTATCTGGGATTGGCAGCAAAATCCCAATTTTGTTCCCAGCCCTCACCACTTTGATGACTCGCAAAGTGGAATTCTACCTACCTGTCCCCTTGGAACCACGGCCAATGAACTGGAATTCTTTGAATTATTCTTTGACCAGCCATTGATGGAAACTATTGTCAGGGAAAGTAATAAGTATTTTCAGTACACCATGGCAAATACGATCTTATCACCACAGTCAAGACTACACAGGTGGAAAGAGACGACTGTTGCAGAAATGTATTTGCTTTTTGCAACAATAATGCTTATGCCTCACGTCTATAAGCATAATATAAAAGCATACTGGTCCACAGATCGGCTAATTTGTACCCCATCCTTCAGTGAAATAATACCAGTGAACAGGTTTATCTTACTCTTACGTATGTTGCACTTCTCTGACAAAACCAGGCCTGACAGAAGTGACAGGTTATACAAGATTAGAAATGTTTTCATGTATCTCAAACAAAAGTTCAGGATATACTTTTATCCATTCAAGAATCTTGTAATTGACGAGTCTTTGATTTTGTTCAAAGGTAGACTGTCATTCAAGCAGTATATACCGAGCAAGAGGAACCGCTTTGGTATAAAATTGTTTGTACTCTGTGATTGTGACAGTGGCCTGGTGTTGGATATTGTTGTATACACGGGTAGTAAAACATTGAAAGATACCAAGATGTTATTGGGTATATCAGGTGACGTAGTGAGAAACATGATGGCACCTTATCTTGGTAAGGGCCATACATTATATACCGATAACTGGTACACAAGCCCATTACTCAGTGATTTCATGCGAGTGAACAAGACAGATGTGTGTGGCACAGTGCGTTCTAATCGTAAACATATGCCCAGGCTCAACGCAGGTGTTCGTGGTGATGACGTGCAGGTGTTTACTGCCAATGACATCATGGCATTACGGTGGCATGACAAACGAGATGTCACATTGTTGACAACCATTCACCGTAATGAAATGCAAGACAGTGGCAAAGTTGATCGAGTGACTAATGAACGTATTCGAAAACCAGTGACAGTGATTGATTATACACAAAACATGCGCTTGGTTGACAAGTGTGACATGCAGATTGGTTTTGTTGACTGTGTTCGTAAGAGTTACAAGTGGTACATGAAACTTTTCTTCCATCTCATGGACATTTCAATGCTGAATGCATATAATATGTACCAAATAAAGACTGGTAACAGACCACCGTATGGTGAATTTTGTTTGTCTGTTGTCAGACAACTCATAATGAAGTACCAGGTAACAACACCTGCAATACAACATGGTCCTCGAATTCATCACAATATACCCAAGCGTTTGAGAAGAGAAGGTGATCATTTCATAATACAGCTTCCTTCAACTCAAAAGAAATTTGCTCAGAAGAGATGCATTGTCTGTGCACAAACAAAACGACGGCAACAAAGACGCAAAGACACTCGGTTTATGTGTGAGGAATGTAAGGTGCCTCTGTGCATGGTGCCTTGTTTCAAGGAGTTCCACAAGCTCCAGCAGTTCTAAAACCATGTCCAGTGATTGTAAATATGTAAATATATGATAGAACATTAGTATTATACAATATTTGTGCATGTTTATTGTAATAAACAACAGTGGTAAACAATAATATGATAATAACTTTAGTGCGGTTATTGTGTTCAATACAGTGAGTTTATATATATAAATTATATACAGTATTGGTCTCTCAGGCCCCAAATGTTAGTAGGAATAGAAAAAAATTGGAAAAGAAAAGAAAAAACAACTAAAACAACAAAATAATATAATACGCGTATGTGGAATTCGTCGATGTTGCCGCCACCACATCATTTTCTACAAACTTCTTGGCACTGTATCTCGGTAAGTACTGATCAGATTCTAATTTTTTTTGTTTTATTACCTTCACAAAAATATGCTCTTTAATTCTGTAAGAAAAAATAATTTTTTTTTTTTCAAAATTTCTTGGACACTGGTGCGTGACTTCAGATTTTGGCCTTGGACCCTGAAAGGGTTAATGAAAATAAGAAAAAATTTTGGAGTGAGTTAAACAAGTTAAGAAAGCCTAGACAATGTATGGATTTGTCAGTTAAAAACAGAGTAGGGGAGTTAGTAGATGGGGAGAGGGAGGTATTAGGTAGATGGCGAGAATATTTTGAGGAACTTTTAAATGTTGAGGAAGAAAGGGGGCGGTAATTTCATGCACTGGCCAGGGAGGTATACCATCTTTTAGGAGTGAAGAAGAGCAGAATGTAAGTGTGGGGGAGGTACGTGAGGCATTACGTAGAATGAAAGGGGGTAAAGCAGCTGGAACTGATGGGATCATGACAGAAATGTTAAAAGCAGGGGGGGATATAGTGTTGGAGTGGTTGGTACTTTTGTTTAATAAATGTATGAAAGAGGGGAAGGTACCTAGGGATTGGCAGAGAGCATGTATAGGCCCTTTATATAAAGGGAATGGGGACAAAAGGGATTGTAAAAATTATAGAGGAATAAGTTTATTGAGTATACCAGGAAAAGTGTACGATAGGGTTATTATTGAAAGAATTAGAGGTAAGACAGAATGTAGGATTGCGGATGAGCAAGGAGGTTTCAGAGTGGGTAGGGGATGTGTAAATCAAGTGTTTACATTGAAGCATATATATGAACAGTATTTAGATAAAGGTAGGGAAGTTTTTATTGCATTTATGGATTTAGAAAAGGCATATGATAGAGTGGATAGAGGAGCAATGTGGCAGATGTTGCAAGTACAGTGGACCCCCGCTTAACGATCACCTCCAAATGCGACCAATTATGTAAGTGTATTTATGTAAGTGCGTTTGTACGTGTATGTTTGGGGGTCTGAAATGGACTAATCTACTTCACAATATTCCTTATGGGAAAAAATTCGGTCAGTACTGGCACCTGAACATACTACTGGAATGAAAAAAGTTCGTTAACCGGGGGTCCACTGTATATGGAATAGGTGGTAAGTTACTAAATGCTGTAAGAGTTTTTATGAGGATAGTGAGGCTCAGGTTAGGGTGTGTAGAAGAGAGGGAGACTACTTCCCGGTAAAAGTAGGTCTTAGACAGGGATGTGTAATGTCACCATGGTTGTTTAATATATTTATAGATGGGGTTGTAAAAGAAGTAAATGCTAGGGTGTTCGGGAGAGGGGTGGGATTAAATTATGGGGAATCAAATACAAAATGGGAATTGACACAGTTACTTTTTGCTGATGATACTGTGCTTATGGGAGATTCTAAAGAAAAATTGCAAAGGTTAGTGGATGAGTTTGGGAGTGTGTGTAAAGGTAGAAAGTTGAAAGTGAACATAGAAAAGAGTAAGATGATGAGGGTATCAAATGATTTAGATAAAGAAAAATTAGATATCAAATTGGGGACGAGGAGTATGGAAGAAGTGAATGTTTTCAGATACTTGGGAGTTGACGTGTCGGCGGATGGATTTATGAAGGATGAGGTTAATCATAGAATTGATGAAGGAAAAAAGGTGAGTGGTGCATTGAGGTATATGTGGAGTCAAAAAACGTTATCTGTGGAGGCAAAGAAGGGAATGTATGAAAGTATAGTAGTACCAACACACTAATATGGGTGTGAAGCTTGGGTTGTGAATGCAGCAGCGAGGAGACGGTTGGAGGCAGTGGAGATGTCCTGATGTGGTGTAAATATTATGCAGAAAATTCGGAGTGTGGATATTAGGAGAAGGTGTGGAGTAATAAAAGTATTAGTCAGAGGGCTGAGTAGGGGTTGTTTGAGGTGGTTTGGTCATTTAGAGAGAATGGATTAAAGTAGAATGACATGGAGAGCATTTAAATCTGTAGGAGAAGGAAGGCGGGGTAGGGGTTCGTCCTCGAAAAGGTTGGAAGGAAGGGGTAAGGGAGGTTTTGTGGGCGAGGGGCTTGGACTTCCAGCAAGCGTGTTTGATAGGAGTGAATGGAGACGAATGGTATTTGGGACCTGACGATCTGTTGGAGTGTGAGCAGGGTAATATTTAGTGAAGGGATTCAGGGAAACCAGTTATTTTTATATAGCCAGACTTGAGTCCTGGAAATGGGAAGTACAATGCCTGCACTCTAAAGGAGGGGTTTTGGGATATTAGCAGTTTGGAGGGATATGTTGTGTATCTTTATACATATATGCTTCTAAACTGTTGTGTTCTGAGCACCTCTGCAAAAACAGTGATTATGTGTGAGTGAGGTGAAAATGTTGAATGATGATGAAAGCATTTTCTTTTTGGGGATTTTCTTTCTTTTTGGGTCACCCTGCCTCGGTGGGAGACGGCGAACTTGTTGAAAAAAAAAAATTATGCATCTATTTATCTGTAGTATTTTTTTGCAGTCAGTTGAGGTTAACACCCTCCTCGGAGATGTTCTGAAGCATGTTGGAACAGATCGCAGCCATGACCAGACTCATTATCCTGCGATGCTCGCCCTGGTCTCCACAGCCCTCACTAATTCTACAGATCCTCACTCACTTTTCTCTATGGTGTGTGTCTTGTTATCACAACTTGTTCTTAAATGTAACTTTATTAACAAAGAGAAAATCATATTTTTGTCTCAAAGTTTTGAAGAAGCTCTAATCTCTAAAAAAAGAAAAGCTAAAACCAATGCAGGATGTACAAAATTAGAAATAGTGAATGATAATAATAATGGTGTAGGCAAAACTTTTGGAGAAAGAAGTGTTTCACATGTGTCTTAGTCATCAGAAATAGTCAAGTTGATGAGGGGTTTTGTTACCAAGAGAATCTCTTATATGTTTGATATTTTCTATTTTATTTTTTATATATAGTGACTACATACTAGACCTACATGTTGCATGTTTTATATGATTAAGTTTTGTTTCATTAAGGTTCATGTGAGTAGCTTCATTCCTATCACCCAAATACTTTAAACATTGTATAATCTAAGTATTCCTATTCTAATGTATCTTGCTAGGTTTAAGCTTGCCTGAAATGCTCTGTATTACTAAAGGACTTTCCATGTGAGAAATGTCATATCATCCAATTTTTTACAAATTATGTAACATGTGAAAATAGATTGATTAATTGATATTTTGAGACATCACCCATCCAGGGAGTCAATGGAGCTACCCTCCCCTTCGAATAAACCAAATTATGTACTCCCACTTCTACCATTTCCTAGGTGCTGTGTAACCCTTATGATTTTAGCACTTCTTCATGAATACTGTATAGTAATAATAATCTTCAAACATCAAGAGAGAGCTCCAATTGGCTTAATAGATGCAGGTACAGTGGACTCTCGAGTTTCGGCGGCATCGACTTTCGTGAAATCCGACTTTCGGCAAGTTATTTCAGCAAAATTTGGCCTCGCGGTTCATGATTAGACTTGTGATTTGGCGACCGTCTGGTACCCGTCTGCCCGTCACTGCGCACACAAAGCCAGTCTCCCACGCCATTCACCCTCAGTGTGCCATTGTTTACCAACACGTGACCATCACCCCGCGGGTTCATACGTAATAATCTATTGTTTTTTGTAATTGCAACTGCTAAATAAGTCACCATGGGCCCAAGGAAAGCTAGTGCAAGCCCTTTGGTAAAGAAAGTGAGGAACACGATCGAATTCAAGAAGGAAATCATTGAAAAATATGAGAGTGGAGTGCGTGTTACAGAGCTTGCCAGGATGTATGGCAATCCCCATTCAACCATCACTTTGATCATGGCAAAAGGAAAGGAAATAAAGTGTGCTGTTGTTGCAAAAGGGGTAGATATGCTGACAAAAAGGAGATCACAAATCTTTGAAGACGTGGAGAGGTTATTGTTGGTGTGGATTACCGAAAAACAGATTAAGGGCATTTGTGCAAAGTGGACTGAAGTGCAAACATTTATGGATGAACTTCACCCTAACAGAGCCATATTGGCAACATGTACAATGACATTGTTGTGTCCCACTTCAGACAAATCATAAAGAAACGCCAGAAACAGAGCTCTCTGGATAGATATTTTGTGCGACAGGGTTCCAGTGACTCTCAAGTTGTTCCCAGTGCCAGTGTCTTTAAAAAACAAAGAAGGGAAGTAACCCCAGATAAGGACTTCATACCTGAAGTCCTAATAGAAGGAGATTCTCCTGCCAAACAACAGTGTACACCTTCCTCCTATCCCCTCCTCCCGTCTTCCATCCACCCAGAAGTCTTCAGTAAAGGTAAGTGTAATGTATTATTATTTTTTATATGCTTGTACTTGATTTCTCATTTTTTTCAGTATGTAAATCTTTATTTAATTTGAAAAAAAATATTTTATTTTAATATTTTTGGATGTCTGGAACGGATTAATTTTATTTCCATTATTTCTTATGGGGAAAATGGTTTTGCCATTCAGCAATTTCGACTTTCGGCAGGCTCTCTGGAACGGATTAATCACGAAACTCGGGGGTCCACTGTATATACTTTATTGATCTTTCATCTATAGCAAAAAAGTTGTAAATCTTAATAAAATGACTGATACACCTTACATCCTTGCCCTTTTTAATATTAAAATTAAAAGAGCATTTACTATCAAATTAATAATGAAGTTTGCACAATTTGTCAGAAATGCTGTGTATCCATAGGTTTTACATCAATGATTTGAAAAATCATGCTCAAATTGTCCCAGTAAGAGAGCTGGAAAATGTGATATGGTGAATTTGATTTTCATTTGTTGGTCATCCTTCCTTGGAAGGAAATGGCCAGTGTTAAAAAATACAGTGGAACTCTGGTTTTTGCACACTCCAGTTATTGGATGTTTCAGTTTTAGGATCATTTTTTGTGTGAAATTTTGTTCCGGATATCACACCTTGATCTAGTAATCGGACGTCCATCCACCCAGGGACATTGCCACTACGCGTCTCAGTCTGCCTCTGTCACTGGTCGAGTGAGCATTATTTCGTGCGTTCCAAAACATTTCGTAATAATCCCTTGTTTTTGGTGCTTGTTTATTAATTGTGACTGCAAAATAAGCCACCATGGGCCCAAAGAAAGTTCCTAGTGCAAGCCAGCCCTTTGGTAAAGGGCTGAGAGAGAGAGGAGACTGTGCCTTCTTCAGTGATTCTGTGATATGTACAATACTAAAGCAGCAGGAGTCGATAAAGGTTATAGCGCCAGCCAGCAATAAAGTGTAGCATTAACAGTGTAGCAAGTAAGTTAAGCGATTAAACGATAGAAAAATGACGACATGAGACTGACTCCTCCATTGTTGTTTGAGGTATATAGAGCCACTGACAACATATGCCACCACCACCAACACTATATGTACGGCTTATGCTGTCAGTCGCCCTTATAAACCCAACAACAACAACACCACCACCACCACCACCACCACCACTCCACATACGAAATGACATATTTTATTCATTCTAGAGTATATATCATGTTTCTATGTTATTAATATTGTTTATTTTGTCATGTCATGTTAGATCAATTGTGATAGATAAATAAGCTGTACCTAGGTAGTAGGGTGGTAGACAGCAACCGCCCAGGGAGGTACTACCGTCCTGCCAAGTGAGTGTAAAACAAAAGCCTGTAATTGTTTTACATGATGGTAGGATTGCTGGTGTCCTTTTTTCTGTTTCATAATCATGCAAGGTTTCAGGTACGTCTTGCTACTTCTACTTACACTTAGGTCACACTACACATACATGTACAAGCATATATATACACACCCCTCTGGGTTTTCTTCTATTTTCTTTCTAGTTCTTATTCTTGTTTATTTCCTCTTATCTCCATGGGGAAGTGGAACAGAATTCTTCCTCCATAGGCCATGCATGTTGTAAGAGGAGACTAAAATGCTGGGAGCAAGGGGCTAGTAACCTCTTCTCCTGTATATATTACTAAATGTAAAAGGAGAAACTTTCGTTTTTCCTTTTGGGCCACCCCCGCCTCGGTGGAATACGGCTGGTGTGTTGAAAGAAGAAGACATAAGCTGTAGAGCTGATATTAGTGTCATATTGAAGGAGTATTTTGTCCTGCCTCCAAACAAACTCTCTGCCTCTGCCACCACTAGCCATATTTTATTCATTCTAGAGTGTATTTTGGGTTTCTTTTTCTTCTTTCTTCTTTCAACAAACCAGCCGTATCCCACCAAGGCAGGGTGGCCCAAAAAGAAAAACAAAAGTTTCTCTTTTCAAATTTAGTAATTTATATAGGAGAAGGGATTACTAGCCCCTTGCTCCCGGCATTTTAGTCACCTCTTACAACACGCATGGCTTACGGAGGAAGAATTCTGTTCCACTTCCCCATGGAGATAAGAGGAAATAAATAAGAACAAGAACTAGAAAGAAAATAGTAGAAAACCCAGAGGGGTGTGTATATATATGCTTGTACTACATGTATGTGTAATGTGACCTAAGGGTAAGTAGAAGCAGCAAGATGAACCTGAAATCTTGCATGTTCATGAGACAGAAAAAAAGACACCAGCAATCTTACCATCATGTAAAACAATTACAGGCTTTCATTTTACACTCACTTGGCAGGACAGTAGTACCTCCCTGGGCGGTTGCTGTCTACCAACCTACTACCTAATATTTCGGGTTTCTATGTTATTGATATTGTTTATTATGTCATATTAGATCAATTGTGATAGATAAATAGGCTATAGAGTTGATATTAGTGTCATATTCTTTAAAAAATTAATTTTTTGTGAATATTTTTTGGTATCTGGAACAGATTAATTGTTGTTTTTTTTTTTTTTTTGTTTTTTTTTCAACAAGTCGGCCGTCTCCCACCGAGGCAGGGTTACCCAAAAAAGAAAGAAAATCCCCAAAAAGAAAATACTTTCATCATTATTCAACACTTTCACCACACTCACACATTATCACTGTTTTTGCAGAGGTGCTCAGAATACAACAGTTTAGAAGCATATACGTATAAAGATACACAACATATCCCTCCAAACTACCAATATCCCAAACCACTCCTTTAAAGTGCAGGCATTGTACTTCCCATTTCCAGGACTCAAGTATTTACATTATTTACATTATTTCTCCTGGGAAATATTTATTCAGTTTTCACACGTTTCAGTTTTAGAAGGACTTTGTGGAACAGATTAAGTTCAAAAACCAGGGTTCCACTGTATATTAATCTTTTAACTATGGCATACATATAAGTAAATATTCCTGTGTCTGTGGTAGATTCTGAAACATACAAAAATGATTTTTTCTTAATGATTAAAAGAGTGCATTTTTATGGATCAGATAAGACCAAATCTGATAATACCTTGGGATTTTATGGTGTGTTGAAGTTTGGTGAAAAAATGATCACTCATCAGCAACAACAGTGTAGATGCACCAGCATTATTTACATTTTACAATTTATTAACACCAAATTATTTTTTTTTTTTTAAGTTTTCAGGTTTTTGTTTTTGATATTTAACACTATGTACAATACTTCTTGTGATATTAGATATGTTTCAAGATGTTTTAGTACTTCAAGAATGCGGAAATGCATAGCTCGATATTGCTCATAGAATGAACGGTATAAATTTGAGCAAATAGTTGTTGTTTATTCTGTTTCACTGATTTTATTTGCTGCTGCTGTTTGTACTACTACTACTGCTGCTGCTGCTAATAATAATAATAATAATAATAATAATATTGGCAGTTTGGAGGGATATGTTGTGTATCTTTATACGTATATGCTTCTAAACTGTTGTATTCTGAGCACCTCTGCAAAAACAGTGATAATGTGTGAGTGTGGTGAAAGTGTTGAATGATGATGAAAGTATTTTCTTTTTGGGGATTTTCTTTCTTTTTTGGGTCACCCTGCCTCGGTGGGAAACGGCTGACTTGTTGAAAAAAAAAAAAATAACAATAATAATATTTTTCATATGGCCATCTACCACCAGTGCAGGGCAACCTCTTTCTCCCCCAACAGAAGTGAAAACTCATTCAACATCATTCATACAGTTACTGTCATGCTGACATCAGAGCTAGGATGGCCTTCCAGTTGCAACATTCTCAACCATCCTATTTAAAAAAAAAAAAAAAAGAAAGGCTCTTAGTATGGACAGCATTTCTGACTTAATCTAGGACTAAAATCATTCAGCAAACTGCAACACCCCCACCTATCATTAGTGTATTTATTTTTGTTTTCAGAAACACTTTCTTGGCTTATTGAATGTCTTTCAACGTGACAGCGTGAGTGCAGGTGATGGAGTGACACGTGGAGTGGTTGAAGCACTGCTTACACATCACCCTGGAGACTTCACTGACCCAATCTTAGTGCAACACCTCCTCACTCTTTGTGGTGCACTTCATGACTCAATAAAGTGAGCTTTTGATATTTGTGATTGTTCATGGGCTTTGTGAATAATTTCCATCTTTCACATATGAACAAATAACTCACATATAGAAGAAAGAAACTTACAACGATGTTATGGTCCGACTTGGACCATTACCTAGTCGCACAAGTCGAATTGTAATGTTGTCGTAGGTTTTTTCTCTTATGTGCGGGTCACTTGTGCATTGTTCCAGTCATGGTATTTGCATTTTTATTCTTTATCTTTCACACATGGATAGGTTAGAGAATAGAGGTGTTACAATACTATGATTGAAAACTCACAAATAGCTCACACTTTGGAAAGGAACCCCTTAAGTGCAGGTTATTTGTGAATGTAGATTGGTTCTAAAAATAATTTACAACTTAAGATTGTTTATATAGAAAGAAGTGAATACAAGCACATTGTTTTAACATCATTGTTATGATGCAAGTAACACTTTCTTTCATCATGACTTTATGAAGCTCTACCCAGAGCAAAATATCTATGATAAAGATTTCTATAAAGTGTCACTCAGTCTTCCTGGTTGATTTCAGAGTTGCCAAAGAAAACTGGCATTGCAAAAACATGCAGTTTTATTTGCAAGGAGTCCTTCAATAAGTTTTTGCCAAATTCACAATTTAGGATTCCTTGAATGTGTTACGATCCCTGTTGTGTATTAGGATTTTTTGTAAGTGTGCCTGTTTGGCAGCAGTTACAAGAAGAGGGAGTAGCAAATACAACTTTATTGACAGGCAGTGAACCTTTCTCTTTAATATTGTACTCATATCATAAACACTCATGCACATTTGACACTTAATATTCTCAGTTACCTTCGTATTTTACCTCCAGATTTATTGTACTGTATATTTTTTGTGAATACTTTCAGCGATGCTTTATATTTTCTTCACATCTTTACCATCTCTCAACTTAAATTTTTGATTTATCAGTTACTTCATAGTACTTTAAAATATAATGCTGAAACTCACTTTAGTGTGGTCATTGTACTTTCTGATGTTCTTATATTTCTCCGTGAAGTACTTGGAAAATTATTATTTGTTGCCCTATTACGCTAATAAACACTTCACTGGCTCTACTGTAGAGTTCACTGGCCGTGCCATAGTACATTACTACACGATGAGTTCAGCTCACTCAGATAAGCTGTGAGCGGTAAATTTGGGCCTAGATGTGAGAGAATGGGTCGGTGAGGTAAGTGTGTACCATATAAAAAATCCTGCAGCATGCAGTGCATAATGAGAAAAAACTGGGACCATGTTTTCAGTTTAAAGCAGCAACTTTGCAGTGCATTTTCATATGGTTTTTATGGTTGCATTCTCGGTTTCTTGATCTCATTTGATAGAGTGGAAGATATGTTACGGAAATAGAGATGATTTTTCATTGGTATAAATCCTGAAAATAGCTTAAAATTAAGCTTAAATAGCGGAAAACTTTGATTTTTGCCAATGTTCAAGAGTAAACAAATCATGTCACATGTCCAATACACGTCCAGCTGGTAGGTCTAATATGTGTTCACGAATGTGCTGATATTATTTATACAATTATTACAGTATTGCATAACAGTAAATCTTCTATATTTTGTGGAATAAAAAATCAAAATGGAATTCATGTGTAAAGCCTGAATATGTAATTAATGAACAGAGGAAATGTTATTTTAGTGCCAGGAATGCTTGCATTGTTTATTCTAGACTCTATTTTGAAATTAGGATATGTATTTTGAAATTCATGTGAAATTGGCCAAATTACCAATTTTTGATGACTTTATTGGGTAGTTGAAATAGTTGATTGGGCAATTTCTTGTACCCAATCGATAAAATGGAAAACATATTAGTGAAATAGCTAAGAATTTGGTCGACTGGAACAATGTAATTGAATAGGATTCAAAGTGGGCAAAATCACCAGTGCATAAATATCACTGATACAGTAAAATTCACAAAAGCGTAATGTCGTCAGTTTTCCATCAAATTTTGTTTTATTAACTTCAGAAAAAGATTCTCTACCCTTTCATAAGAAAAAAAAAATTAAATTCTTGGGCAGTGTGGACAGGTTTCAGATCAGGGGTCTGGACAGTGAAAGGGTTAATCATATTTTCCATGTACTATATAGCTTATAAGATATTTCTCTCTTCTCCTTTCAAGAGTGTACATTATAAATATTTTAAGGCTTTCCCAATTGTTTAAATGAGTTTCTGAGTATATGTGAACCCATGCAAGAAGGAAACGATCTTTTGTACTCCTTCTGTCTCAGATATTTCACCTGTCTTTAACCCTTTCAGGGTCCAAGGCCAAAATCTGAAGTCACGCACCAGTGTCCAAGAAATTTTGAAAAAAAAAAAAATTATTTTTTCTTACAGAATTAAAGAGCATATTTTTGTGAAGGTAATAAAACAAAAAAAATTAGAATCTGATCAGTACTTACCGAGATACAGTGCCAAGAAGTTTGTAGAAAATGATGTGGTGGCGGCAACATCGACGAATTCCACATACGCGTATTATATTATTTTGTTGTTTTAGTTGTTTTTTCTTTTCTTTTCCAATTTTTTTCTATTCCTACTAACATTTGGGGCCTGAGAGACCAATACTGTATATAATGTATATATATAAACTCACTGTATTGAACACAATAACCGCACTAAAGTTATTATCATATTATTGTTTACCACTGTTGTTTATTACAATAAACATGCACAAATATTGTATAATACTAATGTTCTATCATATATTTACATATTTACAATCACTGGACATGGTTTTAGAACTGCTGGAGCTTGTGGAACTCCTTGAAACAAGGCACCATGCACAGAGGCACCTTACATTCCTCACACATAAACCGAGTGTCTTTGCGTCTTTGTTGCCGTCGTTTTGTTTGTGCACAGACAATGCATCTCTTCTGAGCAAATTTCTTTTGAGTTGAAGGAAGCTGTATTATGAAATGATCACCTTCTCTTCTCAAACGCTTGGGTATATTGTGATGAATTCGAGGACCATGTTGTATTGCAGGTGTTGTTACCTGGTACTTCATTATGAGTTGTCTGACAACAGACAAACAAAATTCACCATACGGTGGTCTGTTACCAGTCTTTATTTGGTACATATTATATGCATTCAGCATTGAAATGTCCATGAGATGGAAGAAAAGTTTCATGTACCACTTGTAACTCTTACGAACACAGTCAACAAAACCAATCTGCATGTCACACTTGTCAACCAAGCGCATGTTTTGTGTATAATCAATCACTGTCACTGGTTTTCGAATACGTTCATTAGTCACTCGATCAACTTTGCCACTGTCTTGCATTTCATTACGGTGAATGGTTGTCAACAATGTGACATCTCGTTTGTCATGCCACCGTAATGCCATGATGTCATTGGCAGTAAACACCTGCACGTCATCACCACGAACACCTGCGTTGAGCCTGGGCATATGTTTACGATTAGAACGCACTGTGCCACACACATCTGTCTTGTTCACTCGCATGAAATCACTGAGTAATGGGCTTGTGTACCAGTTATCGGTATATAATGTATGGCCCTTACCAAGATAAGGTGCCATCATGTTTCTCACTACGTCACCTGATATACCCAATAACATCTTGGTATCTTTCAATGTTTTACTACCCGTGTATACAACAATATCCAACACCAGGCCACTGTCACAATCACAGAGTACAAACAATTTTATACCAAAGCGGTTCCTCTTGCTCGGTATATACTGCTTGAATGACAGTCTACCTTTGAACAAAATCAAAGACTCGTAAATTACAAGATTCTTGAATGGATAAAAGTATATCCTGAACTTTTGTTTGAGATACATGAAAACATTTCTAATCTTGTATAACCTGTCACTTCTGTCAGGCCTGGTTTTGTCAGAGAAGTGCAACATACGTAACAGTAAAATAAACCTGTTCACTGGTATTATTTCACTGAAGGATGGGGTACAAATTAGCCGATCTGTGGACCAGTATGCTTTTATATTATGCTTATAGACGTGAGGCATAAGCATTATTGTTGCAAAAAGCAAATACATTTCTGCAACAGTCGTCTCTTTCCACCTGTGTAGTCTTGACTGTGGTGATAAGATCGTATTTGCCATGGTGTACTGAAAATACTTATTACTTTCCCTGACAATAATTTCCATCAATGGCTGGTCAAAGAATAATTCAAAGAATTCCAGTTCATTGGCCGTGGTTCCAAGGGGACAGGTAGGTAGAATTCCACTTTGCGAGTCATCAAAGTGGTGAGGGCTGGGAACAAAATTGGGATTTTGCTGCCAATCCCAGATACGGTTTGCTGGTGGATACTGGACATCATAGGCTGGTTGTACGGGTGGTTGTGGCGGGCTGGTGGGTGACGCTCCGCTTTGTCCTTGAACTGACGAGTCAGCAGCGTGGGTTCCCGCGTGGCACAGCGAGTCACGCATGGCGGTGCCACTACCACCACCAGCCCCACTAACACCATCCACTGATGTCTGTGGCCCATCCATGCCAAGTGTAGCCACATCATCCTCACTATCACTACCTAAAATGGGTGTAGGACCACGGGATGTACTCCGGGATGAACTCCGTCCCCTGGGCACAGCATAGGGTACACTACCCGAGCGCATGCGGCGGCGAACATACCGACGCTTCACTGGTGAATATGTTTCCTCACTATCACTACTCGAATGATCGTCGAGCGCAATAAAATCACAATCCACGTCAGAATCATCGTCATTACTGAAGTCAGAGGCCAGGCCACGGGAAAATATTAGTTTTCTCTTACGTTTAGGAACACCCGACCGTGAGTCACGAGTGCCCACACCAGAGGTAGAAGGTCGAGGATCGTCGGGGTTTTCTGCACTATTATCGATATCCTGGTCATTATTTTCGGTCACTAACTTATCAAAGCCGTAGAATTCGTCTTCATTTCCACTTCCATCAGTGTCAGAACTATCAGACAGGAAGAGGAGAGTCCCAATTTTCCGGGGAGTGAGAGCTGATTTGCGACGAGACATGGTGAACAAGGGTGACTGAGCCGGCGTTCCCACAATGCTATGCAGGCGCCTAGATTTTTTGTTTATGGCGCACACCCACGGCGCAGACCCATTCTCTCATATGTAGGCCTATGAGCGCTTTCGCGCTAAATTTGACGGAGCTAGAATTTTGGCGTAGATCTACGGTTTGGACACTCACCGACCAGCCATAGATCTACGGGACGGACCCTGAAAGGGTTAAGCAATGTGTATAGACAAAAGTGTTCAAAGAGATAGAGAGCGTAAGTGATTTGAAATGTACCTTTATAGGTGTGACTTCTTTCTTATATTCCACTCAATCATTTCCCTGTCCTTGGCTACATTTTCTTTGTTTTCCTGTCTAAATGCAGTGTTGCTGAAACACTCATGGCTTATTAGTTATTCCAAAACTTTTCTTTTTTCAGTGCTCTAACAACTGACGATGAAAGGCGACAACTATCCCAGTTGATTATATCTTTTATTCGGCAAGTTAATTTTGGTCGAGACTTTGAGCAACAGTTAGACTTTTATGTTAATGCTCGGGCTGCCTTTTCCAACCTGGACACAGTGCTGGTCTCTCTTGTACAGGTAATACTTAAAAAATAAAAAAATCTAAATGTATCACTCTTGTTCAAATGCTGTCTTATATGTATCACAAAAAAATAAAAAATCTAAATGTATCACTCTTGTTCAAATGCTGTCTTATATGTATCGCACAAGGTATAACAATGACAGATATATAAATTAGACTTGAAATGTTTGGAATTTCTTATTAGGATATATTGCACTCACTAGGAGCATTTTCAGTCTTAGAGTGAAGAAAATGTGGGTAAATATAGCAGAGAAAGACAGGTGTAATGTAGTCACAGTGTGTGGCATACTGTGGCTTCACCTGAAATCTATGTTTAGGTAGCCCAGGATTAGTATTTCCCAATGGATAACTGATCCAAAGCAGTAACATCAATGCAGAGTTTCTTCTCTGTAGATGAGTCTGGCCTCACTCCAGTGTAACTGTGATTTTGCTGGTGAATATTCATAATTAGAAAAAAAGTACTGTGATGGATCTCTCACCTTGCTGTGCTGGATGATGAGCATTGCTGGAGATTGAGTGGCTGACTGTATGTATGTGTTATATACAATATTATTCATCTTTACTACAGTATGAGTTTATAAACTACTGTAAATATAACATGACTTGTATCATTTTCAGTGTGTGTGTCGGCTAGCAATGGCAACATGGAATGTGATGCACAGTCAGCACTCCGGCAAGACAGCATCATTTGTTCGTGCTTGTGCTGCATATTGCTTCATTACTGTGCCTTCCCTAGCATACTCTACAACCCGTCTCAAACTTTATCTACTCTCAGGCACTGTAGCACTAATAAATAATTGTTTAGGCCAAGGTAAATGTTTCTCACGCTATCTATGCAGTTATTGATATTGCAGGTATATGATCATGATTCATGTGTTGTTGGATATTTGTGATTTTCAGTTGGAAAACTTTGAATGTTTTTGGAACAGTAAATATTTTAATGGCAGGAAGGGAAGAAAAGAGAGAGAGTTGTAAAGGCAAAATAATAAAAGATTGTGGGACAAGTTGTCTTATCATGTAATAACAATATCAAATGGTAAGAAGAAACTGGGATAATTATCAGGCATTGGAGTGGGAGAAAGTGGAGCAAAAATTCCTATTCAGAAAACAGTATTGAAAAAAGATATGTTAGCAACTACAATTACATTCAGAACAGGAAGATGAAGGTTACAGACATAGATTGGATTCATTAAAAGGAATAATGTTTCTTGAATAAATAAAAAAAGTACCAGACTCATCAGCCATTGTAGTACAGTACAGGAATAGGTTTAATAGGGAGAAACAAAAATTGTATTGCAGTTGGGTCGATGTACATACCAAGGAATACTCCAAAAGTTGTAATTAAGCACATAAGGAAATTAATGTCAAACAAATAATTAATAAAGGTTAGTAGACTATTTCATGAATGCTATAGATTTACAAAATGATGTCGGGCATATTACTTTTGTTAGTAGTAAACTGTATGTTATTGTTATTTGAACCAGTTCTTCACAATGAATATCATAATAATGCTCAGTTTATATCTACAATTTTATTCACATAAATCATTACATGAAATTGTTGGGTAAATAATCTTTGATTACAGATAATAGTATACATTTCATAAGGTTTACATTTGTATAGGTTGTATTGATAATGGCACTTTAAAAATTCCTTATACATGTATATGCATGAGTATGTTAGATAGGAGTGAATGGCGATGAATGGCTTTTGGGACCTGACAAGCTGTTGTAGTGTGAGCAGGGTAATATTTAGTGAAGGGATTCAGGGAAACTGGTTATTATAGATTTAGCTGGACTTGAGTCCTAGAAATGGGAAGTACAATGCCTGCACTTTAAAGGTGTCTGGGATATTGACAGTTTGGAGGGACTTCTAAACTGTCGTATCTGAGCGCCTCTGCAAAGACAGTGATTATGTATGAGTGAGGTGAAAGTGTTGAATGATGATGAAATTATTTTCTTTTTGGGGATTTTTTCTTACTTTTTGGGTCACTGTACCTCAGTGGGAGATGGCTGACTTGTTGAAAAAAAAAATATTAATAATAATTATAATTAGTGTAATATAATTATAGTAATAACACATATTAATAATAACAAGTGAGCTTCAGAACACCATCACTAGTTGGTACAGCGAACACCACAACATCAGCTGAGCAGGCAGTACACATGTTTACGTCACCGTGGAAGCATTTCTCGTGTTTTGCATGCATTGTGTAGAGTTATTTTGCCAAATTTCTTTTTTCTAACCATGTGTCCTAAGAAAGTTAAGTGCAAAGGACAGTGCTGAGAAGAAAAAGAGGATGATGTCCATAGAAGTAAAGCAGGAAATCATAGATACACACAAGCTTGGTGTGTGGGTTGTGGACTTGGCCAGACAGTACCCGCGTAGTACATGTACTTCTACCATATGTACAATGCTAAAGCAGGAGGAGTCGATAAAGTGTAGCATTAAGAGTGTAGCAAGTAAGTTAAGCGATTAAGCGATAGAAAAAGTACAAAACAAAACGAACTCCTCCAGTCTCCTCTGCCTGTCTTTGTTGTTGGGGTTTATAGGGCCACTGACAGCATATGCCGCTCTGCCTATCCCACCCTCAACCACCAAAATATAACCAGTTTTTTTCATTACATTCTATATTATGTTATTATTTTTTATTTTTTTATTATCACACTGGCCGAATCCCACCAAGGCAGGGTGGCCCGAAAAAGAAAAACTTTCACCATCATTCCCTCCATCACTGTCTTGCCAGAAGGGTGCTTTACACTACAGTTTTTAAACTGCAACATTAACACCCCTCCTTCAGAGTGCAGGCACTGTACTTCCCATCTCCAGGACTCAAGTCCGGCCTGCCGGTTTCCCTGAACCCCTTCATAAATGTTACTTTGCTCACACTCCAACAGCACGTCAAGTATTAAAAACCATTCGTCTCCATTCACTCCTATCAAACACGCTCACGCACACCTGCTGGAAGTCCAAGCCCCTCGCACACAAAACCTCCTTTACCCCCTCCCTCCAACCTTTCCTAGGCCAACCCCTACCCCGCCTTCCTTCCACTACAGACTGATACACTCTTGAAGTCATTCTGTTTCGCTCCATTCTCTCTACATGTCCGAACCACCTCAACAACCCTTCCTCAGCCCTCTGGACAACAGTTTTGGTAATCCCGCACCTCCTCCTAACTTCCAAACTACGAATTCTCTGCATTATATTCACACCACACATTGCCCTCAGACATGACATCTCCACTGCCTCCAGCCTTGTATGTTATCATACAATATTTCTAATTTATAAATACATTGTTTCAGTATTTTCCTTATGAAACTAGTGATCTAGTACTGTTAGCGTTACAAACTGTTTTCTCTTACAATAAGACCTCTGAAGAGAAAGCATGGTCAGTGCAGGAGCAGCAGTGGCCATTGCCGTTCATCACATAATGATATATTCTATTTGTGTTATTTTTATTGTATATTATGTCATGTTAGATGAATTGTGATAGATAAATAAGCCGTATAGTTTATATTAGCATCATATTGAAGTATTTTGTTCTGCCTCCAGAGAGCGGGAATTCCATTGGAACAGATTAATGGCATTTCAATTAATTAAATGAGGAAAATTGATTTGATATACAAGCAAATTGAGTTACGAGCTAGGTCACAGAACAGATTAAACTCGTAAGTCGAGGTTCCACTGTGTCACCATTATTCACACGTAATCACTGTTGTTGCAGAGGCATACAGATACAAGAGTAACATATCACTCTAAATGGCAATTATCCCAAACCCCCCCTTCTTTAAAGTGCAAGCATTGTTCTTCCTACCTCCAGGACTCAAGTCCGGCTAACTGTTTTCCCTAAATCCCTTCACAAAATATTACCTTGCTCATGCTCCAACAGCTCATCAAGTACCAAAAACCATTCATCTCCACTCACTCCTATCTAACATGCTCACACTACAACACACAGTTTTATGACTTATTGTTTAATATAATAGTATAATTGCAGGAGATGCATGCATGAAGGCTGCCATCATGGAGGTGTTGGAAATAGAAGGCTCAACAGAATCGGCTCCCACTTCTCAAGTTCTCCGATTATTAGTTGCCAATTTAGCTTCCACCTTGGTTGCTACACCAGATCCTCCTGATGCCTCTCCACCATTATATTTGCTTCGTGGTCTTACTAATGCTTTACGATCCAGCTCGTGGCAAAAAGAAACAGACATTCAAGCTGTCTTGTCAATTTCATTACTACATGCTCTTTCTGCAGCATCTCAGGATAGTTTACCTTACCATATTCACTCAGGTGAGGTTCACTGTAAATATAATCAGCAGAGGAATTGTAAGAAGGAAGTCTTGTCTTGGAGTAACATTTTTGCATTTCATGTCTAAGAATAAAAGCCTTTATAATGAAGAATATTTTTCATTAATAGATTAATGAACAGTGGGAGATGGCCGATGTGTTAAAAAAAAAAAAAAGGAAAATATGGCATAGCCAGTTAGACTTAGAGTGGGAGCCAGCACAATCTATACAGTGTTACAGTGCAATTGGGAGATTCAGAAGAGGAGCTGTAACTTTTATAGAGAAGTGTGGAAGGTTTGTAAAAGAATGAAGTTGAACTTCATTATTATTTCATTCATAGGGGAATGCTAAACCCATAGGGGTAATATAAATAAATAAATCTTTATTTCTGCAAGTACATATACAAAATATACAGGCCTAGCTGACATCAGTCACATACTATTATATAAAGCCTCTTGTTATGCAGAGCATTTCAGACAAATTAGGTCAATTTTGTCCACAGGATGTTACCCACACCAGTCGACTAACACCCAGGCACTTATTTTACTGATAGACGAACATGGACAGCAGGTGTCTTAAGGAAACACATCCTCATGTTTCCAGCTGTAGTGCCCGAGGAGGAGAGCACAGGTCCAGTTCCTGAGATCAAGAGCCTTTCACTGGCATCAAGGAACCTCCCTTGAGGGGAAGTTGAAAGTTAATGCATAAAAGAGAAAAAGTGATGAGAATAAGTAGATGAAATATAGGGAAAGAAATGTTGGAGGTGAGAATGAAAGAAAAAAGTGTACAGGAAGTGAAAATTGTCAAATCCAATATTGGCAGTTTGGAGGGATATATTGTATATTTTTACACGTATATACTTCTAAACTGTTGTATTCTGGGCACCTCTGCAAAAACAGTGATTATGTGTGAGTGAGGTGAAAGTGTTGAATAATGAAAGTATTTTCTTTTTGGAGATTTTCTTTCTTTTTGGGTCACCCTGCCTCGGTGGAAGACGACCGACTTGTTGAAAAAAAAAAAAAAAGTAGCAACAGATGGATATAAAAAGAATGATATAAATCACATAGTAGGAGAGCAAAGAAAGCTCATTGTTGTCAAGGAGTCTGTAGGGAGAAATAAATTTGTCAGTAGCTGCAAAAATAAGAATGTATTTACCTGTTGGCCACCATATTTACTGACCTTGAGATGGACTGGAAAGCTTGGGACTTGTATAGCATCCCTTCATTTTCTGCAATGAGTTTTTCCAGTTCAGTTTTAGTTTGTAGTTTGTCTTGGTTGTACACTGTCTAGGAGAGAGAAAAACTATAGTCTGTTCTACTTTGTGGCAAAAGAGACAAAGAGGGAAAGGATGTGTGAAGTAATAGCATACAAAACATCAAGTCAGACAACAGTCATAGCTGTGTCTTGAAGCTGAAAATCAATTCAAATATAATTTAACAGTCTTTAATTTACAGGTTTGTAATGAATGCAAGTGCTTTAACCCTTTGACTGTTTTGGTCTTATATACACATCTTACAAGCCACCGTTTTTGATGTATATATATTCATAAATTCTAGCGGCTTCAAATCAAGCAGGAGAAAGCTGGTAGGCCCACAAGTGAGAGAACGGGTCTGTGTGGTCAGTGTGCACCATATAAAAAAAATCCTGTAGCACGCAGTGCATAATGAGAAAAAAAAACTCCGACCGTTTTTTTTTAATTAAAATGCCGAATTTGTGGTCTATTTTTGTATAGTATTTATGGTTGTATTCTTGTTTTCTTGGTCTCATTTGATAGAATGGAAAACGTATTATAGAAATTGAGGTGATATTGATTGGTTTTACTATGAAAAGAACCTTGAAATGGAGCTCAAAGTAGGGGAAATGTTTGATTTTTGCCGATGTTCAAAAGTAAACAAATGATGTCGTTTTCCAATATATGTCCAAGTAGCCATTCTAATATGCAGTCATGAATGGGTTGACATTATTTATACAATTATTACAATATTCCAGTAGTCTGCATAACAGTAAATTTTCTATTTTTTGTTTGAATAAAAATTCAAAATAGAAAGCAAGAGTAATATCAGAGGGGCCTGGAGACGTGGCTGATGAACAAAGAAAATGTTATTTTAGAGCCAGGAATGTCTGCATTGTTCATTCTGGACCCTATTTTGAAATTGTCATTTTTTAATTTTCGTGAAATTGGCCAAATTGCAAATTTCTGACCACATTGTTGGGTAGTTGAAATTGGTAAATGGGCGGTTCTTGTACTCATTCGATAGAAAGAATGGAGTTCTAAAGAAATAGCTATGAGTTTGGTTGACTGGAATAATGGAATTAGCCGAAAATAGGGCTCAAAGTGGGCGAAATCACTGATTCGTAAATATCGCCGAGTTCACTAATTTCATGAGAGCGTAATTCCGTCGGTTTTCCATCAAATTTTATTCTTTTGGTGTCATTACAATCGGGAAAAGATTCTCTATCATTTAGTAAAAAAATAATTTTTTGGGGGGGGGGAAATTTTGCGACCCCAGGAGACACCTCAGGATGTGGGGTTGCGACAGTCAAGGGGTTAAGACCGCCTTAATATAAAACAAATAGTGTATTAATTTATTTTATGTTAAACCAAGACATGAATGATTTATTTGGATGGAGGAGATAGTGGAGGTACAGTGGCCATCACTATTTTGTGTTGCTCTCTCTCTTTATGTTTCTCCACTTATGAACAAGTAATTAATTAATCAGATAGTATGTCTCCTTTTTAATACAGCATGTAGTATTGGCTGGTCAAAAGCATTATTTTATATCTTCTCTAAGTAGTTATGTAAAATATTGACTTGCAAGTACAATTTTATAAACTTATAAAAAGTTATAGATGTGTATATTACTCATTACTTGGCTTGAGGAGTTGTGCTTAGCAATATTATTGTCTCTCTTTGTCGTAATCAAAAAATCCTCTGTATGGGAAAGTTCCTGATCCTGAGGGTTTCAGGTTAACAAAGTGTGACTCAATATACAGTACATGCCATGCCATGTCATAATATAACCTAAAGATAATTTATTGAAAAGTTGATATTAAAAGGGAAAATAAATTTTCTTTCTTCTTTCATCAAACCATCCATATCCCACCAAAGCAAGGTGGCCCAGTAAGAAAATCAAAAGTTTCTTTTGTTAAATTTAGTATTTTACACAGAAGGGGTTACTAGCCCCTTGCTCCCTGTATTTTAGTAGTTTCTTACGACATGCATGGCTTACGGAGGAAGAATTGTGTTCTACTTCCCCATGGAGATAAGAGGAAATAAACAAGAACAATGACTAGTAAGAAAAATAAAAGAAAACCCAGAGAGGTGTGTGTATATATATGCTTGTACATGCATATGTAGTGTGACATAAGTGTAAGTAGAAGCAGCAAGACGTACCTGAAATCTTGCATGTTTATAAGACAGAAAAAATACACCTATCCTACCATCATGTAAAACAATTACAGGCTTTCATTTTACACTCACTTGGCAGGGACAGTAGTACCTCCCTGGGCAGTTGCTGTCTACCAACCTACTACTACCTAAATAAAAGGGAAAATATGTATGATAAATCCTCTTTCATGTGTGATACTGCACTACATAGAGCTTAACTGCTAATAATTAAAATTAAGAAAATTCATAAAAAAAATTGATTAATGCTAAATATTCCCAGACATCAGTGTAACATTATAGAGCTTTAACATAGCATAAGGATATAGAATATTAAAGCTTGTTAACAGAATCTGTTTCTTTCTGCAGTTGAGGGTAATGATTCACTGTATGGAGGAGACCCAAAAGTACAGCAAGAGGCAGAACAATTATGTACAACACTGTTACATAATATTCTCTTGCACATACAGGTAAGCTACTAGCTTGATACTAATTTGCTATTTGTGGAAATAAAGAGTAAATGAGTGTATGTATTACAATATATAGAATTAATAGAATGAAATTTGGAGTATCATAACTGAATTTTCAACTAAAAACAGAAGTTAGAATAGTATAATATTGTGAGGGTTTAGTGAACTATAATAGGCTGAAGGCTAAAGGAAAAGGTTTAACCCATGAACTGCCCATATCACCTATGTGTTTTCACAATTTTGTGAAAAAAAATTATTTTGTCCTATTAAAATGTAGAGAATTTTTTTTTTAAAGTTTAAGAATCCTGCAGCCTGCATTATGAGATTAATACACTATTGCATATAGATTATTTTTTTTTTTTTTTTTTTTTTTTGTTAGTAATGTGCAAGTTGTTCTCATGAAGATGAGACTCCATTACTTGAGTCCAGGGAACCTGGGGTTAGGATGTTAAAAAAGTGTTCATTCCCTGTGTAGCAGATATATTAACTAAATATTGTTTTAAGTTTAAGCATTATTACAAGGAGCATGCATCACTACATTTATACTTGATGTGCTTAATTAATGATTCCTTAATTGCCAAATAGCAGGTCATTGAAAGTAAACTCATCAATCTTATTGGTCTTTATTATTGCCAGGAGCAAGGAGCTAGTAACCCCCTCTCCTGTATAAATTACTGAATGTAAAAATAAAAACTTGTTTTCTTTTTTTATCTTTTGGGTCACCCTGCCTTGGTGGGAGATGGCTGGTGTTAACCCTTTCGGGGTTTCGGTCGTACTAGTACGGCTTATGCGCCAGGTTTTTTGACGTACTAGTACGCATAAATTCTAGCGCCCTCAAATCTAGCAAGAGAAAGCTGGTAGGCCTACATATGAAAGAATGGGTCTATGTGGTCATTGTGCGCAGTATAAAAAAAATCCTGCAGCACACAGTGCGTAATGAGAAAAAAAAAACTTTGACCATGTTTTTGGTTTAAAACAGTGACTTTGCACTGTATTTTTGTATGGTATTTATGGTTGTATTCTAGTTTTCCTGGTCTTATTTTATAGAATGGAAGACATATTACAGAAATTGAGATGATTTTGATTGGTTTCACAATGAAAAGTACCTTGAAATTGAGCTCAAAATAGAAGAAATGTTCGATTTTTGCCAAAGTTCAAAAGTAAACAAAAAATGCCACGCGTCCAATACATGTCAACTGGTGAATCTAATATTCTTTCACAAGTGTGCTGGTATTATTTATACCATTTCTACACTACAGTAGTCTGCATAACAGTAAATCTTCTATTTTTTGTGAGAATAAAAATTTAAAGTGGAAAGCAAAAGAAATGTAAGAGGGGAGTGGGGATGTGACTAATGAACAGAGGAAATGTTATTTTAGTGCCAGGAATGTCTTTCTTGTTTATTCTGGACCCTATTTGGAAATTGGCATCTTTTGAAATTTGTGAGAAATTGGCAAAATTGCTAAATTCTGACCACTTTGTTGGATAGTTGAAATCGGTAAATGGGTGGTTTCTTGTACTCATTCGATAGAAAAAACGGAGTTCTAGCGAAATAGTTATGATTTTTGTCGACTAGTACACTGGATTTGGCCGAAAATAGGGCTCAAAGTGGGCAAAATTACCGATGCGTAAACATCGTCGAGACCGCTAACTTTGCGAAAGCATAATTCCGTAAGTTTTCCATCAAATTTCATACTTTTGTTGTCATTATGAGCAGGAAAAGATTCTCTATCTTTTCATAAGAATAAGTCTCTGAGAGGGCCTTAAATGGTTAAAAAAAAATTCTCTATCATGTATACAATACACTATAGTATGTACCAGTACATATACAAAAATTACTGTTGATCTAGTAGGGTCATTCTTCACTTTGCTGCCTGTAATTTTAGCTATCCTCATATTCCTGTAATAATATAAAATTTTATTTAAATGGCAGAGTTTAACTGGAATTCATGAGAAACGTTGTGGACCACTGGCTTTTTCACTCTTTTGGTGTATAGTGACCTGGTGTGACTTGACCCAACCCCAGATGATGAAAGTGACCTCTCAAATATGGTCTTTGGTACTCAAGCATTGTCATCCAGAGACTGTGGTTGGTATTATCCTGTGTTCCTTAAAATGTCACAATCACGACATAGGTGAAATATTGATGTGTAACAATAAGTAACAGGGAAGGTGAAAGTAGTACAAATAGAATTTGTGAGAGCTGGCTTTAGTAAGAAAAACATTATGGGAAATTAAGGATCAAGGGGTTCCTTGATTCTGATAAAAGACTCTTCATTCAAGGAATTGGAGCTTCCCTTCTCTTCACTGGATCAGACTTGTTTATTTTCATTTCTCAGGTTTGGCATGGGTTTAGTGCTTCCCCATGAATATAATAACAAACATGATAAGCAAAGGATGGGGGGTTACACAAAATAGAGGACAATATTTATATAGCTTAGAAGTGTAAGGAAATTAAGAAGGAGATAATGAGGAAAGTTTAGCTAAGCATTTGGCTTAGCGCTTCTTTTTGATTATAATAATAATTAGCTAAGCATTGTGATTACATAAGCTGGAGATCATTTAAGCAAAAAAGAGTATCAGTATGTAGGAATGCATAGTTTTGTGTAAGAATAAAACTTCAGGAGGGTACAAAAATTTGGGGGTAAACAAAAGAGAGGTAGGGGCTGCCTAGGCAAGGTTGGAGGGAGGGAGGGAGGTAAAAAGAGGATTTTGAGTGCTATGGGTTTGGACATCTATCAGGCTTGTGCAAGTTTGTTAGATCAGATTGGAGATAAATGGTTTTGATGACTTGCTGTGCTGTTGGAGTGTGAGCAAGGTAACATTTATTAAGGGATTCAGGTAAACATGGTTAGCCAGACTTGAGTTGCGTAGATGGTAATTACAGTCCGTAAACTCTAAAGGACATGATACTGCAATTCGGAAGGCTGTCCAAACTGTAATGTCAGCACACTCCTGACAAGACATTAAAGCAAATGACAGTGAATATGGTCCTCCTCTTTGGGTCACCCCACCCCAGTGGGAGATGGCTGGTGTGATAAATATATATAGTATAATACTGTATTTAGAGATGCTGTACATTTCACTGCAACAGTTTATTTTTTTTTTTTACTATATGGGTCATTCCACTATAAGGTAAGGTGATCCATATAAGGAAACTCAGTCACCATCATTCATTCACTAGCTGTCTTGCCATAAGTTCCCATTACAGTTCAAATCACCCTCTGACCTGCAACATCCCCACCCATCCCTCAGGGTGCAGGCACTGTACTTCCCACCTCCAGCAGGCAAGTGTGTTTCAGGTGAATTATACAACAGACTGACTAAAGAATATTTTTAAAAATACTTCATAGTGTCTACCCAAAGTGCTATTATGAGTCTAGCATCTGCTTTAGTCAGGGTCCAGAAGCTGCACATTCCAGACAAAATGCTAGTGGAAGAGCTGAGGAACTACTCATGACTAAAACCAGTTTTAGTGATTAAAAAATGCAAGTATACATGGAGAGTTCTAGGTGACTTACATTTTATTTGCACAAGTGACATGTAAAAAGAGTGCACTACTGTTAATAATACATGAGTTAATTACTGTAGTATGATTTCAGCACGTTTGGTATCTGATGTAATTGCTAAATTTACTCTCATTATAAAATAATTATGTAGTTTTGGAATTATTGATGTTTTCCTTTATGTAACAGTTGAATGCCTAATTTGATGACTCATTTTTCTTTTCTAGGTTCAAGCAAGAGATTGGATATCAAGACATTCTGTTCATCAAAAACACACAAGCCTTGCTCAGCTAGTTAGACATGGCCAGGCATAGAAATCATATAATTTTTAAATTAAAAGATTATATTGCAGTTAATACTACTGAATAGTTTTTTATTATACCTTTATAACAAGGTTAATTTATATAAAACATTCTCTTAGGAATCCAAGAGGGAATGGGTACTTTGAGTAATATCAATATTCAGATTTCCTCTAGTGTTTATTTTGGACTCTGTTTTTAAATTGGAATTTTGCATAAAATTGGCAAAATTACCAACCTTGGGATATTTTGTAGAGTAGTTCTGATAGTTCAGTGGACAATTTCTTGCACTCGGTCAAAAGAATAAAAGGCATGCTAGTGAAATAACTAGGAATTTGATCAAACTGAGAAATGAAATTGGCTTAAAATAGGACTTAGAATGGGCAAAATTGAATCAAAACCACCAAATTTAATCCTGTGTAATTCCCTAAGTTTTCCATTAAATTTTGCATTTTTGGTGTCATTACTGTGGCCCGGTTGGAAGCACAATCAATGATAAACCAGAGACCCCTACAAGACAACAGCCAGTACATGCAGAGGTTATGGCAAAATTGTCGACATGGAATGACGAGGAAACAGTAAAAGACAGACACATTGTAATATGCACTTTCCAAGTCTGTTTTATGGTTTAAAATTTTTAACACATTTGGAAATGGTTAATTTTTTCCTTTCATATTTTTTTAATGTTGTATTCCTACATTCTTTTTATCTTCTATTATATTTATTTTCTGAAAATTTTTTTTACCTGTGATCAAGGAATGTAAACTTCAGATTTTTTTAGTACTGTAGTGTTTTAAACAGTTTAACATGTGCAGATAATGAGTAATGAACATATTGAGACAATCATTTCACTTCTTTACACAAAATGGTGACATATGCAAGGGTCATACATAAGATTGTGTCACCCTTTTATGTAAGTTAGAAAACTGTGTGTGACTGCTGTTTGCAGAAATTCTTTGTCACTTAACTATATATGTTTAAAGCTGTGTGCAGGATTGAGGTACAATATATTAAAGTGAAATGATTTACAACCAGATTTACAATGATTTAAAACATATTATATTTAATAGTGCATTGGGGAGACATTGTAATTTTTTTTTTACCAACTGGCCATATCCCACTGAGGCAGGGTGACCTAAAAAGAAAGTTTCTCATTTTAAATTTGTTAATTTATACAGGACAAGGGGTTACTAGACCCCTGCTCCTAGCATTTTAGTCACCTCTTATGACATGCATGGCTTACAGAGGAAGAATTCTGTTCCACTTCCCCATGGAGATAGGAAATAAAAAAGAAGAACTAGTAAGGAAACAGAAGAATACCCAGAGGGGCGTGTGTATATATATGCTTGTACATGTATGTGTAGTGTGACCGAAGTGTAAGTAGAAGTAGCAAGACATACCTGAAATCTTGCATGTATATAAGACAGAAGACACCCGCAATCCTACCATCATGTAAAACATTGTAATTACAGTGGTACCTCAGGATACGAATTTAATTCGTTCCAGAAGGCTGTTCGAATGCCGATACCGAATGAATTTGTTCCCGTAAGGAATAATGTAAATTAGATTAACCCGTTTCAGACCCCCAAACATACACTTAAAAAAGCACTTACATAAATGCACTTACATAATTGTTCGCGTTTTGAGCTGTTCGTATCCCAGGTACCACTGTATATTGTATAATTTTTTTCAGTATTAATCTTATGAACATTTCTTATTGAACATCAGCATTTTAATAAATATTTATCTACCATACGTATTTTAGTTTTCGCACCAAATTCTTTTTTTCTAAGAGCAGAGTTTCTTAAGAAGTGGTTCATGCTTCCCAGGGGGGTCATGAACAAGGCAAAGAAATGTCTAGTGGGTCATCTGGAAAACTGTATTAATGTTGGGAGAATTACCGACAATATGTTAGGTAAAAATACTATCACATTTCTAGATAATGGGAACAAAACTGATAACTGGGTAAGTTCAAAATGGAAATATTTTACCAAAAAACAAAAAATAAATTATGTTACTACAGTATGTTGAAATTAGCAACTGGATGAGGCCCTTGAAGGAAGGGGAGTGAATGTTAAACCTGATACCTCCCATTTCCCATGTACGTACTGCATGATCTCTGTAGGTTTACCCTTTCCCACTAAAGTCAATTGAGACACTGAGAAATGATATCAGATGCTGTATTTCCAGCATGGTACAAAGTGTCAAGGAAAGACAGAAGAAATGGGAGGAGTAGCACTATTAATTAGAAATCAATGGAGTTTTGAAGAGGTGAGAGGAATAAACAGACTAGAGGAAAACAATTTCATAGTGTGATCAGTTAAGACTGAGGGGACTCTAAAGTTATAGTTGCAGTGGTATACAATTGACAGCCTAATAATAGGAGACTGAGGCAGTAACATGAGGGTAACAACCATGCGGTGGACAACATCATAGCAGAAGCAACCAAGAGTGTATTTAGGGCTAAATTGAAGCTACTGATAATGTGAGATTTCAATCACACACAAACAGATTGGGAGAACTGGGACCCACGTGGAGGGCTATGTTGATGGAAATTAGAGAAAAAAAATTCTGACTCAGCATGTTAAGGACATGACAAAGGAAGAAAGATGATGAGCCAGCAAGACCAAACCTAGTATTTACCATAGGTATATCTGAAATAGGTGAAATAGAATATGAGAACCCTCGGGGCACTAGTGATTATGTGGCCCTGAACTTCAAGTACCTAGTGGAACTAAAGGTAGAGGAAATACAGTAGGTAGTGAGTGTGAAAAGCCAGACTTTAGAAGGGAAAATTTTGAAAGGTTGAAAGACTTTCTGAACACTAATAGGGAGGTCCTTTGACTTAAGTGTTGCACCCATGATGCGAGGAATTGGAGTTGCCATCCTTTTCCTTCAATTGACTAGTTGCTTCCCATCTTCCAAGGTCCTGTATGATTCCTGTTGGTTTATCTCTCCTCCAGTGACATAAATATATAAAATAAATATTGAAAGAATGTCATGCTTGTCAGCTATCATGACAGAATAGCTGACCGGAGGTACGTACAGTGGTTTTCGTGATTAATTCGTTCGAAAAAGTCTAACAAAAACTGAAGCAATATTTCCCATAAGAAATAATGTAAATTGAATTAATTCATTCCAGACACCCAAAAATATTAACAACAAATACATTTTATAGAGAATAACTATAGTTTTACTTACAGAAAGCAATGAGGTGTAGGGTTGTCAGGGTCAGCCTCAAGCCCTTTAAAATCCTTCTCAAGGACACATTCTGGCCACAGTTTTCTCCAAGCAGAGTTCATCGTCCTGGAAGTCACTCCCTGCCAAGCCTTATCTATAAGGCTTATGCAATTGAAGATATTGAAGTGATTCCTCCAGAACTGTCTTAGGGTCAATTCAGTGTCTGACGTCACTTCAAAGCACCTTTCAAACAGTGCTTAAGTGTAGAGTTTTTTGAAGTTTGAAATGACCTGCTGGTCCATGGGCTGGATGAGAGGAGTGGAATTAGGGGGCAAGAACTTCAATGTGATAAAACTAAACCCATCCAACAATTGATCTTCCAAGCCTGGAGGATGAGTAGGAGGCACTTAAGTAGCAATTGATTTTCCAGGAGGTATTTCTTCACACTCGGGCCAAACACATTTACCCCTTTCGCAACATCAGCTTCTTTGATTTCTTTTTTCATCGCCAGGATGGAACTGATTGTTGATGCGGACTTCCCATACATCCTGGCGAGATCGACCACATATACACCACTTTCATACTTTGCTATGAGTTCTTTCTTGAATTCTATCGTGTTTCTCACCTTCTTTGTCAAAGGGCAGGCACTCGGAACTTTCTTTGGCCTCATGGTGGGTTATTTAGCAGTTGGACTCAATAAACAAGCACAAAAAACAATGGATTATTATGAAATGTTTCAGATGAACGTGGTGGGTGATGCTCACCCAATGACTGAGTCATGAATGCGTGGGATGCTTTATGTAGGCGCGTGATTCCAGGAAATGAGTGGCAGAGTCACGCGGGCAGGCGGACGAGTTTGGTATGGACCATTTTCAACTGTACGAAAACCGAGCGGATGTACGAAAACTGGGACAAAATTTTGACGAAAAATGTTAAAAACCAAATCATACAAAAACTTGGGCATACGAAAACCGAATTTCCTCCGTTCCTCAGAACAAGATGGCCTTAAGGCAACAGGTGAACCAGTTATTGAAGAAAATGATGATTAAGAAGCTAAGAAAGCTGCAGAATGAGAGCCTCAGCCAGCACAAACAAAAAAAGCTGCTGAGGCACAGCCAACACCAAAGAAATCACAAGAGGCACAATTTGCTCAGGTGAAGAAGACACCTGATGCTCAGCCTGCAAAATCAAAGAAAGGGCTTGAGTCTCTGTGCACACCTATTTATTCATGCCTTGACATTTAAGAGTTAAGAGAACCATCGGGAAATGTAGTATGCATGGGAGACGACCGACTTGTTGAAAAAAAAAAAAAAAATATATATATATATATATATATATATATATATATATATATATATATATACACACACACACACACACACACACACACATATTCTTTCAACACACCGGCCGTATCCCACCGAGGCGGGGTGGCCCAAAAGGAAAAACGAAAGTTTCTCCTTTTACATTTAGTAATATATACAGGAGAAGAGGTTACTAGCCCCTTGCTCCCGGCATTTTAGTCGCCTCTTACAACACGCATGGCTTACGGAGGAAGAATTCTTTTCCACTTCCCCATGGAGATAAGAGGAAATAAACAAGAATAAGAACTAGAAAGAAAATAGAAGAAAACCCAGATGAGTGTGTATATATGTGCTTGTACATGTGTAGTGTGACCTAAGTGTAACTAGAAGTAGCAAGACATACCTGAAATCTTGCATGTTCATGAGACAGAAAAAAGGACACCAGCAATCCTACCATCGTGTAAAACAATTACAGGCTTTCGTTTTACACACTTGGCAGGATGGTAGTACCTCCCTGGGCAGTTGCTGTCTACCAACCTACTACCTATGGTATATATATACAGTGGACCCCCGCTTAACGATCACCTCCCAATGCAACCAATTATGTAAGTGTATTTATGTAAGTGCGTTTGTACGTGTATGTTTGGGGGTCTGGAATGGAATAATCTACTTCACAATATTCCTTATGGGAACAAATTCGGTCAATACTGGCACCTGAACAAACTTCTGGAATGAAAAAATATCGTTAACTGGGGGCCCACTGTGTATATATATATATACGTATATATATATATATATATATATATATATATATATATATATATATATATATATATATATATATATATATATATATATATATATATATATATATTTTTATATATATATATATATATATATATATATATTTATATATATATATTTATATATATATATATTTATATATATATATATATACCGTCCTGCCAGATGACTGTGAAACAAAAACCTGTAACTGTTTTGCATGATGGTAGGATTGCTGGTTTCTTTTTCTGTCTCATAAACACGCTAAGATAACAGGGATATCTTGCTACTCCTACTTACACTTTGGTCACACTTCACAGACACGCACATGCATATATATATATACATACATCTAGGTTTTTCTCCTTTTTCTAAATAGCTCTTGTTCTTTTTTATTTCTTCTATTGTCCATGGGGAAGTGGAAAAGAATCTTTCCTCCGTAAGCCATGCGTGTCGTATGAGGCGACTAAAATGCCGGGAGCAATGGGCTAGTAACCCCTTCTCCTGTATACAATTACTAAAAAAGAGAAGAAGAAAAACTTTATAAAACTGGGTTGCTTAAATGTGCGTGGATGTAGTGCGGATGACAAGAAACAGATGATTGCTGATGTTATGAATGAAAAGAAGTTGGATGTCCTGGCCCTAAGCGAAACAAAGCTGAAGGGGGTAGGAGAGTTTCAGTGGGGGGAAATAAATGGGATTAAATCTGGAGTATCTGAGAGAGTTAGAGCAAAGGAAGGGGTAGCAGTAATGTTAAATGATCAGTTATGGAAGGAGAAAAGAGAATATGAATGTGTAAATTCAAGAATTATGTGGATTAAAGTCAAGGTTGGATGCGAGAAGTGGGTCATAATAAGCGTGTATGCACCTGGAGAAGAGAGGAATGCAGAGGAGAGAGAGAGATTTTGGGAGATGTTAAGTGAATGTATAGGAGCCTTTGAACCAAGTGAGAGAGTAATTGTGGTAGGGGACTTGAATGCTAAAGTAGGAGAAACTTTTAGAGAGGGTGTGGTAGGTAAGTTTGGGGTGCCAGGTGTAAATGATAATGGGAGCCCTTTGATTGAACTTTGTATAGAAAGGGGTTTAGTTATAGGTAATACATATTTTAAGAAAAAGAGGATAAATAAGTATACACGATATGATGTAGGGCGAAATGACAGTAGTTTGTTGGATTATGTATTGGTAGATAAAAGACTGTTGAGTAGACTTCAGGATGTACATGTTTATAGAGGGGCCACAGATATATCAGATCACTTTCTAGTTGTAGCTACACTGAGAGTAAAAGGTAGATGGGATACAAGGAGAATAGAAGCATCAGGGAAGAGAGAGGTGAAGGTTTATAAACTAAAAGAGGAGGCAGTTAGGGTAAGATATAAACAGCTATTGGAGGATAGATGGGCTAATGAGAGCATAGGCAATGGGGTCGAAGAGGTATGGGGTAGGTTTAAAAATGTAGTGTTAGAGTGTTCAGCAGAAGTTTGTGGTTACAGGAAAGTGGGTGCAGGAGGGAAGAGGAGCGATTGGTGGAATGATGATGTAAAGAGAGTAGTAAGGGAGAAAAAGTTAGCATATGAGAAGTTTTTACAAAGTAGAAGTGATGCAAGGAGGGAAGAGTATATGGAGAAAAAGAGAGAAGTTAAGAGAGTGGTGAAGCAATGTAAAAAGAGAGCAAATGAGAGAGTGGGTGAGATGTTATCAACAAATTTTGTTGAAAATAAGAAAAAGTTTTGGAGTGAGATTAACAAGTTAAGAAAGCCTAGAGAACAAATGGATTTGTCAGTTAAAAATAGGAGAGGAGAGTTATTAAATGGAGAGTTAGAGGTATTGGGAAGATGGAAGGAATATTTTGAGGAATTGTTAAATGTTGATGAAGATAGGGAAGCTGTGATTTCGTGTATAGGGCAAGGAGGAATAACATCTTGTAGGAGTGAGGAAGAGCCAGTTGTGAGTGTGGGGGAAGTTCGTGAGGCAGTAGGCAAAATGAAAGGGGGTAAGGCAGCCGGGATTGATGGGATAAAGATAGAAATGTTAAAAGCAGGTGGGGATATAGTTTTGGAGTGGTTGGTGCAATTATTTAATAAATGTATGGAAGAGGGTAAGGTACCTAGGGATTGGCAGAGAGCATGCATAGTTCCTTTGTATAAAGGCAAAGGGGATAAAAGAGAGTGCAAAAATTATAGGGGGATAAGTCTGTTGAGTGTACCTGGTAAAGTGTATGGTAGAGTTATAATTGAAAGAATTAAGAGTAAGACGGAGAATAGGATAGCAGATGAACAAGGAGGCTTTAGGAAAGGTAGGGGGTGTGTGGACCAGGTGTTTACAGTGAAACATATAAGTGAACAGTATTTAGATAAGGCTAAAGAGGTCTTTGTGGCATTTATGGATTTGGAAAAGGCATATGACAGGGTGGATAGGGGGGCAATGTGGCAGATGTTGCAAGTGTATGGTGTAGGAGGTAGGTTACTGAAAGCAGTGAAGAGTTTTTACGAGGATAGTGAGGCTCAAGTTAGAGTATGTAGGAAAGAAGGAAATTTTTTCCCAGTAAAAGTAGGCCTTAGACAAGGATGTGTGATGTCACCGTGGTTGTTTAATATATTTATAGATGGGGTTGTAAGAGAAGTAAATGCGAGGGTCTTGGCAAGAGGCGTGGAGTTAAAAGATAAAGAATCACACACAAAGTGGGAGTTGTCACAGCTGCTCTTTGCTGATGACACTGTGCTCTTGGGAGATTCTGAAGAGAAGTTGCAGAGATTGGTGGATGAATTTGGTAGGGTGTGCAAAAGAAGAAAATTAAAGGTGAATACAGGAAAGAGTAAGGTTATGAGGATAACAAAAAGATTAGGTGATGAAAGATTGAATATCAGATTGGAGGGAGAGAGTATGGAGGAGGTGAATGTATTCAGATATTTGGGAGTGGACGTGTCAGCGGATGGGTCTATGAAAGATGAGGTGAATCATAGAATTGATGAGGGAAAAAGAGTGAGTGGTGCACTTAGGAGTCTGTGGAGACAAAGAACTTTGTCCTTGGAGGCAAAGAGGGGAATGTATGAGAGTATAGTTTTACCAACGCTCTTATATGGGTGTGAAGCGTGGGTGATGAATGTTGCAGCGAGGAGAAGGCTGGAGGCAGTGGAGATGTCATGTCTGAGGGCAATGTGTGGTGTGAATATAATGCAGAGAATTCGTAGTTTGGAAGTTAGGAGGAGGTGCGGGATTACCAAAACTGTTGTCCAGAGGGCTGAGGAAGGGTTGTTGAGGTGGTTCGGACATGTAGAGAGAATGGAGCGAAACAGAATGACTTCAAGAGTGTATCAGTCTGTAGTGGAAGGAAGGCGGGGTAGGGGTCGGCCTAGGAAGGGTTGGAGGGAGGGGGTAAAGGAGGTTTTGTGTGCGAGGGGCTTGGACTTCCAGCAGGCATGCGTGAGCGTGTTTGATAGGAGTGAATGGAGACAAATGGTTTTTAATACTTGACGTGCTGTTGGAGTGTGAGCAAGGTAACATTTATGAAGGGATTCAGGGAAACCGGCGGGCCGGACTTGAGTCCTGGAGATGGGAAGTACAGTGCCTGCACTCTGAAGGAGGGGTGTTAATGTTGCAGTTTAAAAACTGTAGTGTAAAGCACCCTTCTGGCAAGACAGTGATGGAGTGAATGATGGTGAAAGTTTTTCTTTTTCGGGCCACCCTGCCTTGGTGGGAATCGGCCGATGTGATAATAAAATAAATATATATATATATATATATATATATATATATATATATATATATATATATATATATATATATATATATATATATATATATATATATATATATAATATATATATATATATATATATATATATATATATATATATACAGTGGACCCCTGGTTAACGAACTTTTTTCATTCTAGTAGTATGTTCAGGTGCCAGTACTGACCGAATTTTTTCCCATAAGGAATATTGTGAAGTAGATTAGTCCATTTCAGACCCCCAAACATACACGTACAAACGCACTTACATAAATACACTTACATAATTGGTCGCATTTGGAGGTGATCGTTAAGCGGGGGTCCACTGTATATATATACAGTGGACCCCCGGTTAACGATTTTAATCCGTGCAAGAGGGGTAATTGTTATGCGAAATAATCGTTATGTGAATGAATTTTCCCCATAAGAAATAATGGAAATAAAATTAATCCGTGCAAGACACCCAAAAGTATGAAAAAAAAAATTTTACCACATGAAATATACATTTTCCCACACACAAAGAGAAGGATACATGCACAATAGTAGAGTAGTACATGCACAGTATATATTGTGCATGTACTAGTCTACTAAATGAAGAATAAATGACACTTACCTTTATTGAAGATGCAGCAATGACTGATGAGACACTGTGTCCTGGGAGTGCCTTTTCCTCCGGAGTACTGTAGGTCCTGTTTGGCATTTTCTTCCAGAACAGGCCTTATCACACTGTGTATGCCACTACGATTCTTAAATCTCTCAAACCAACCTTTGCTGGCTTTAAATTCACCAATATGAGCACTAGTTCCAGGCATTTTTCCCTGTTCACCTGGGTGTTAGTCGACTTGTGTGGGTTGCATCCTGGGAGATAAGATTAAGGACCCCAATGGAAATAAGTTAGACAGTCTTCGATGACACTGACTTTTTTGGGTTATCCTGGGTGGCAAATCCTCTGGGGTTAATTGTTTCTTGGTATTCTCAATAAGCCACACCAACAACGGTGCTACAGCAGCAGCAGCAGCTGACAGTGCAGCAGCAGCAGCAGCTGACAGTGCAGCAGCAGCAGCAGCTGTACCACCAATAGTAGCGATGGTTGATTGGGGTTTATTATACAACCTGGCCAGCTCGAAGACATGCACTCCACTTTCATACTTATCAATGATCTTTTTCTTCATCTCTATTGTAATTCTCACCCTTATTGCTGTAGGGTTGGCACTAGAAGCTTTCTTGGGGCCCATGGTCACTTATTTTCCAGAAAAAGCACCGAAAACACTGTAATAATACGAAATATTCCGATTGTATGCTTGGATGTTACCGCGGAGGCTGGCTGGTAAACAATGCCACCGGCGGAACATGTGAGCGCGTCTCGGAAGAAAATCGGTAAGCGGGTTTTTAAGCGGTATGTGAGGCAAAATTTTTGCAATTAAAGTAAGCGGTATGCGAAATAATCGCTATGTGATGCCATCGTTATGCGGGGGTCCACTGTATATATATATTGCTCCTCTATCCGCATATGATAGAGTGGATAGAGGAGCAATGTGGCAGATGTTGCAAGTATATGGAATAGGTGTAAGTTATTAAATGCTGTAAAGAGATTTTATGAGGATAGTGAGGCTCAGGTTAGGGTGTGTAGAAGAGAGGGAGACTACTTCCCGGTAAAAGTAGGTCTTAGACAGGGATGTGTAATGTCACCATGGTTGTTTAATATATTTATAGATGGGGTTGTAAAGGAAGTAAATGCTAGGGTGTTCGGGAGAGGGGTGGGATTAAATTTTGGGGAATCAAATTCAAAATGGGAATTGACACAGTTACTTTTTGCTGATGATACTGTGCTTATGGGAGATTCTAAAGAAAAAATTGATGTTGGTGAAGGGCTCTTGATTTAGGGAATTGGATTTGTGCTCCAGTTCCCCGAATTAAGCCTGAATGCCTTCCACATCCCCCCCCAGGCGCTGTATAATCCTCCAGGTTTAGCGCTTCCCCCTTGATTATAATAATAATAATAAAGAAAAATTGCAAAGGTTAGTGGATGAGTTTGAGAATGTGTGTAAAGGTAGAAAGTTGAAAGTGAACATAGAAAAGAGTAAGGTGATGAGGGTATCAAATGATTTAGATAAAGAAAAATTGGATATCAAATTGGGGAGGAGTATGGAAGAAGTGAATGTTTTCAGATACTTGGGAGTTGACGTGTCGGCGAATGGATTTATGAAGGATGAGGTTAATCATAGAATTGATGAGGGAAAAAGGTGAGTGGTGCGTTGAGGTATATGTGGAGTCAAAAAACGTTATCTATGGAGGCAAAGAAGGGAATGTATGAAAGTATAGTAGTACCAACACTCTTATATGGGTGTGAAGCTTGGGTGGTAAATGCAGCAGCGAGGAGATGGTTGGAGGCAGTGGAGATCTCCTGTTTTAAGGGCAATGTGTGGTGTAAATATTATGCAGAAAATTCGGAGTGTGGAAATTAGGAAAAGGTGTGGAGTTAATAAAAGTATTAGTCAGAGGGCAGAAGAGGGGTTGTTGAGGTGGTTTGGTCATTTAGAGAATGGATCAAAGTAGAATGACATGGAAAGCATATAAATCTATAGGGGAAGGAGGGCGGGGTAGGGGTCGTCCTCGAAAGGGTTGGAGAGAGGGGGGTAAAGGAGGTTTTGTGGGCAAGGGGCTTGGACTTCCGGCAAGCTTGCGTGAGCGTGTTAGATAGGAGTGAATGGAGACGAATGGTACTTGGGACCTGACGATCTGTTGGAGTGTGAGCAGGGTAATATTTAGTGAAGGGATTCAGGGAAACCGGTTATTTTCATATAGTCAGACTTGAGTCCTGGAAATGGGAAGTACAATGCCTGCACTTTAAAGGAGGGGTTTGGGATATTGGCAGTTTGGAGGGATATGTTGTGTATCTTTATATGTGTATGCTTCTAAACTGTTGTATTCTGAGCACCTCTGCAAAAACAGTGATAATGTGTGAGTGTGGTGAAAGTGTTGAATGATGATGAAAGTATTTTCTTTTTGGGGATTTTCTTTCTTTTTTAGGTCACCCTGCCTCGGTGGGAGACGGCCGACTTGTTGAAAAAAAAAAAAATGTATGTATATATATATGTGTATATATATATATATATATATATATATATATATATATATATATATATATATATATATACAGTGGACCCCCGCATAGCGAACGCCTTGCATAGCGAACATTCCGCATAGCGAACGCTTTGTCCGCTAAAATTTTGCCCCGCATAGTAGACAAAAACCCGCTCAGCGAACTTCGTTCGAGACGCGTCCAATGTGGGCCCTCAGCCAGCCTCACATGTGCCGCCCGTCCCATTGTTTACCAGCTAGCCTCCGCGGTAACATTCAAGCATACACTCGGAATATTTCGTATTATTACAGTGTTTTCGGTGCTGTTTGTGGAAAATAAGTGACCATGGGCCCCAAGAAAGCTTCTAGTGCCAACCCTACACCTCAAAGGGTAAGAATACCCATTGAAATTAAGAAAGAAATCATTGATAAGTATGAAAGTGGAGTACGTATCACCGACCTGGTCAGGTTGTACAAGAAACCAAAATCAACCATCGCTTCTATTGTGGGCAAGAAAACGGCAATCAAGGAAGCTGTTGTTGCCAAAGGTTTAACTGTGTTTTCGAAACAAAGATTGCAAGTGATGGAAGATGTTGAGAGACTCTTATTGGTGTGGATAAATGAAAAACAGCTAGCAGGAGATAGCATCTCTCAAGCGATCATATGTGAAAAGGCTAGGAAGTTGCATGACGATTTAATTAAAAAAATGCCTGCAACTAGTGATGATGTGAGTGAATTTAAGGCCAGCAAAGGTTGGTTTGAGAGATTTAAGAAGCGTAGTGGCATCCATAGTGTGATACGGCATGGTGAGGCTGCCAGTTCGGACCACAAAGCGGCTGAAAAATATGTGCATGAATTCAAGGAGTACATAGAAACTGAAGGACTGGAACCTGAACAAGTGTTTAATTGTGATGAAACAGGCCTGTTCTGGAAGAAAATGCCAAGCAGGACCTACATTACTCAGGAGGAAAAGGCACTCCCAGGACATAAGCCTATGAAAGACAGGCTTACTCTTCTCATGTGTGCCAATGCTACTGGTGATTGCAAAGTTAAGCCTTTATTAGTGTATCACTCTGAAACTCCCAGAGCGTTCAGGCAAAAGAATGTCCTCAAGGATAATTTGTGTGTGCTGTGGAGGGCAAACAGTAAGGCATGGGTCACTAGGGAATTTTTCTATAACTGGTTACACCATGCATTTGCCCCCAATGTGAAAGATTACCTAACTGAAAAGAAATTAGACCTTAAGTGCCTCCTGGTGTTAGACAATGCCCCTGGTCATCCTACAGACGTGGCAGAGCGACTTTATGGGGACATGAGCTTCATTAAGGTGAAGTTTTTGCCTCCTAATACCACTCCTCTCCTGCAGCCCATGGACCAGCAGGTCATTTCCAACTTCAAGAAACTGTACACAAAAGCTCTGTTTCAAAAGTGCTTTGAAGTGACCACAGACACTGGATTGACTCTAAAAGAGTTTTGGAAGGATCACTTTAATATCCTCAGTTGTGTAAACCTTATAGGTAAGGCTTGGGAGGGAGTGACTAAGAGAACCTTGAACTCTGCTTGGAAGAAACTGTGGCCAGAATGTGTAGACAAAAGGGATTTTGAAGGGTTTGAGGCTAACCCTGAGAGGAGTAGTATACCAGTTGAGGAATCAATTGTGGAATTGGGGAAGTCCTTGGGGTTGGAGGTTAGTGGGGAGGATGTGGAAGAGTTGGTGGAGGAGGACAATGAAGAACTAACCACTGATGAGCTGATAGATCAACTTCAAGAGCAAGAGGCCAGACCTGGGGAAACTGGTTCAGAGGAGGGGAGAGAGAAATTGAAGGAATTGCCTACTTCAAAGATTAAGGAAATGTGTGCAAAATGGCTTGAAGTGCAAACCTTTTTTGATGAAAATCACCCTCACACAGCTATTGCAAGCCGTGCTGGTGACTATTACAATGACACTGTTGTGAAACACTTTAGGAAAGTCATAAAGGAACGAGAGGTACAGGCCACTATGGACAGATATGTTGTGCGAAAGAAGTCCAGTGACTCTGAAGCTGGTCCTAGTGGCATTAAAAGAAGAAGGGAAGTAACCCCAGAAAAGGACTTGCTACCTCAAGTCCTAATGGAAGGGGATTCCCCTTCTAAACACTAACACTCTCTCTCCCCTCCTCCCATCCCATCAATCATCACCAGATCTTCAATAAAAGTAAGTGTCATGTAATTGTGCATGCCTTTTTCAGTTTGTGTGTACTAAAATTAACATTTTTTTGTGGTAAAAAAATTTTTTTTCATACTTTTGGGTGTCTTGCACGGATTAATTTTATTTCCATTATTTCTTATGGGGAAAATTAATTCGCATAGCGAACATTTCGCATAACGACCAGCCCTCTTGCACGGATTAAGTTCGCTATGCGGGGGTCCACTGTATATATATATATATATATATTTATATATATATATATATATATATATATATATATTATATATATATATATATATATATATATATATATATATATATATATACATATATATATATATATATGTGTGTGTGTGTGTGTGTGTGTGTGTGTGTGTGAGTGAGGTGAAAGTGTTGAATGATCATGAATGTATTTTCTTTTTGGGGATTTTCTTTCTCTTTGGGTCACCCTGCCTCGGGGGGAGACAGCCGACTTGTTGAAAAAAAAAAATATGTATATATATAGTAGGTTGGTAGACAGCAACCACCCACTGAAGTACTACCGTCCTGCCAAGTGAGTATGAAATGGAAGCCTGTAATTGTTTTACATGATGGTAGAATTGCTGGTGTCTTTATTTTCTGTCTCATACACATGACAGATTTCAGGTATGTCTTGCTACTTCTACTTACACAATACACATACATGTACAAGGATATATATACACACCTCTCTGGGTTTTATTCTATTTTCTTTCTAGTTCTTGTTCTTGTTTAATTCCTCTTACCTCCATGGGGAAGTGGAACAGAATTCTTCCTCCGTAAGCCATGCGAGTTGTAAGAGGCGACTAAAATGTCAGGAGCAAGGGGCTAGTAACCCCTTCTCCCATATAAATTACTAAACAGATTAACTTGGTGGCACTCGATGTATGCACAAGGCTTATTCCTCTAAGAAAAAGGAGGAGTAGATGTAAAATCGAAAGAGACAGGCGCTCCCTTTACAGGCGACGGAAAAGAATAACAGAGCGGCTAAAAGAGGTCAATATATCTGAAATGCGTAGGGAGACACTGGTCAGAGAAATAGCAAGCATCGAACTTAAGCTAAAGGAATCTTATAGGAGTCAGGAATCGCGGGAAGAACTAAAAGCCATAAATGAAATCGAAAGAAACCCAAAGTATTTCTTCTCCTATGCCAAATCAAAGTCGAGAACAACGTCCAGTATTGGGCCCCTACTTAAACAAGATGGGTCCTACACAGATGACAGCAAGGAAATGAGTGAGCTACTCAAGTCCCAATATGACTCAGTTTTTAGCAAGCCGCTAACCAGACTGAGAGTCGAAGATCAAAATTAATTTTTTATGAGAGACCCACAGAATTTGATTAACACAAGCCTATCTGATGTTATCCTGACGCCAAATGACTTCGAACAGGCAATAAATGACATGCCCATGCACTCGGCCCCAGGGCCAGACTCATGGAACTCCGGGTTCTTCAAGAACTGCAAGAAGCCCCTATCACGAGCCTTTTTCATCCTATGGAGAGGGAGCATGGACACGGGGGGTCGTCCCACAGTTACTAAAAACAACAGACATAGCCCCACTCCACAAAGGGGACAGTAAAGCAACAGCAAAGAACTACAGACCGATAGCACTAACATCCCATATCATAAAAATCTTTGAAAGGGTCCTAAGAAGCAAGATCACCACCCATCTAGAAACCCATCAGTTACACAACCCAGGGCAACATGGGTTTAGAACAGGTCGCTCCTGTCTGTCTCAACTATTGGATCACTACGACAAGGTCCTAAATGCACTAGAAGACAAAAAGAATGCAGATGTAATATTTACAGACTTTGCAAAAGCCTTCGACAAGTGTGACCATGGCATAATAGCGCACAAAATGCGTGCTAAAGGAATAACAGGAAAAGTCGGTCCATGGATCTATAATTTCCTCACTAACAGAAGACAGAGAGTAGTCATCAACAGAGTAAAGTCCGAGGCAGCTACGGTGAAAAGCTCTGTTCCACAAGGCACAGTACTCGCTCCCATCTTGTTCCTCATCCTCATATCCAACATAGACAAGGATGTCAGCCACAGCACAGTGTCTTCCTTTGCAGATGACACCCGAATCTGCATGACAGTGTCTTCCATTGCAGACACTGCAAGGCTCCAGGCGGGCATCAACCAAATCTTTCAGTGGGCTGCATAAAACAATATGAAGTTCAACGATGAGAAATTTCAATTACTCAGATATGGTAAACACGAGGAAATTAAATCTTCGTCAGAGTACAAAACAAATTCTGGCCACAAAATAGAGCGAAACACCAACGTCAAAGACCTGGGAGTGATCATGTCGGAGGATCTCACCTTCAAGGACCATAACATTGTATCAATCGCATCTGCTAGAAAAATGACAGGATGGATAATGAGAACCTTCAAAACTAGGGAGGCCAAGCCCATGATGACACTCTTCAGGTCACTTGTTCTATCTAGGCTGGAATATTGCTGCACACTAACAGCACCTTTCAAGGCAGGTGAAATTGCTGACCTAGAAAATGTACAGAGAACCTTCACGGCGCACATAACAGAGATAAAACACCTCAATTACTGGGAGCGCTTGAGGTTCCTAAACCTGTATTCCCTGGAACGCAGGCGGGAGAGATACATGATTATATACACCTGGACAATACTAGAGGGACTAGTACCAAACTTGCACACGAAAATCACTCACTACGAAAGCAAAAGACTTGGCAGACGATGCACCATCCCCCCAATGAAAAGCAGGGGTGTCACTAGCACGTTAAGAGACCATACAATAAGTGTCAGGGGCCTGAGACTGTTCAACTGCCTCCCAGCATACATAAGGGGGATTACCAACAGACCCCTGGCAGTCTTCAAGCTGGCACTGGACAAGCACCTAAGTCGGTTCCTGACCAGCCGGGCTGTGGCTCGTACGTTGGTTTGCATGCAGCCAGAAGCAACAGCCTGGTTGATCAGGCTCTGATCCACCAGGATGCCCAGTCACAGACCGGGCCGCGGGGGCGTTGACCCCCGGAACTCTCTCCAGGTAAACTCCAGGTAATCAAATACAAAATGGGAATTGACACAGTTGCTTTTTGCTGATGATACTGTGCTTATGGGAGATTCTAAAGAAAAATTGCAAAGGTTAGTGGATGAGTTTGGGAGTGTGTGTAAAGGTAGAAAGTTGAAAGTGAACATAGAAAAGAGTAAGGTGATGAGGGTATCAAATGATTTAGGTAAATAAAAATTAGATATCAAATTGGAGAGGAGGAGTATGGAAGAAGTGAATGTTTTTAGATACTTGGGAGTTGACGTATTGGCGGATGGATTTATGAAGGATGAGGTTTATCATGGAACTGATGAGGAAAAAAAAGGTATATGTGGAGACAAACGTTATCTATGGAGTCAAAGAAGGTAATGTATGAAAGTATAGTAGTATCAACACTCTTATATGGGTGTGAAGCTTGGGTTGTGAATGCAGCAGCGAGGAGGCGGTTGGAGGCAGTGGAGATGTCCTGTCTAAGGGCAATGTGTGGTGTAAATATTATGCAGAAAACTCGGAGTGTGGAAATTAGGAGAAGGTGTGGAGTTAATAAAAGTATTAGTCAGAGGGCTGAAGAGGGGTTGTTGAGGTGGTTTGGTCTTTTAGAGAGAATGGAACAAAGTAAAATGACATAGAGAGCATATAAATCTGTAGGGGAAGGAAGGCGGGGTAGGGTCGTCCTCGAAAAGGTTGGAAGGAAGGGGTAAGGGAGGTTTTGTGGGCGAGGGGCTTGGACTTCCAGCAGGCGTGCATGAGCGTGTTTGATAGGAGTGAATGGAGACGAATGGTATTTGGGACCTGACGATCTGTTGGACTGTGAGCAGGGTAATATTTAGTGAAGGGATTCAGGGAAACCGATTATTTTTATATAGCCGGGCTTGAGTCCTGGAAATGGGAAGTACAATGCCTGCACTCTAAAGGAGGGGCTTCGGGATATTAGCGGTTTGGAGGGATATGTTGTGTATACTATACTAATAGCAGGAGTGTAAGAAATAAGATAGATGAGCTAAGATTAATTGCAAGTGCAGGAAACATAGATATTATTGCTATAACAGAGACCTGGCTCAATCTGAAAGATAGAGAGATGCCCTCTGAATGTCACATACAAGGCTATAAATTATTCCACACTGACAGGGTCAACAGGAAAGGTGGTGGAGTAGCGATGTATGTCAGAGACAATTTAAATTGTTGTGTTAGACAAGATATTAAATTAGAAGCGTCAGCCACTGAATCTGTTTGGTTACAGCTTCTCGAGGGCCGAGAAAAACTAATTTTGGGTGTGATTTACAGGGCCCCAAATCTTGATAGTGTTGTGATAGAAACACAGGCCTTATCTCTAGGCTTTATTGAACATAGAATCTTCATAGTACTTCTGCAACAACAAAATATAATGACTAGTACATCTAATAATGACTTCTACAGGGATGGTGATGTCTTGCATATGTCAAGAGAAAAGTTATAACTACAGGCCACATATTTAAACTCACCATGTAATCTGCATCGCTGATAAATGGATAAAGTAGGAGAGAATCACACACCATGTGTTGGTGCCCATGACACACACCAAACTGTTGTTGTTGTTAAGGGCCCCTAGAGGTGGTGCAGTATTATCCTGCTGCTGCTCCCCACAGGACCAGTATCACTACAGATAGGGAGTGCAGTAAACTTCTATGGGACAAAATTCGTAAGGCATCTACATACGAAAATGTTGTGCTAATGGGAGATTTCAACTATAGACAGATTGACTGGAGCAATTTGACAGGAAATTTAGAGTCAGGTGACTTTCTTGATACGATCCAGGATTGTTTTTTAAAACAGTTTGTGACAGAGCCAACTAGGGGAAATAACCTCCTTGACTTGGTTCTTGCCAGTAGGGAAACACTAATTAATAATCTTGAGGTTAATGATGAGCTTGGGGAAAGTGATCACAAATCACTCAGCTTTAATATATCATGGAATTCCCCTAATAATGGCAATCAAGTCTCTGTCCCTGACTTCCGCTTGGCTGATTTCATAGGACTGAAAAATTACTTAGGTGGGCTGAACTGGAATGACCTGACTAAGGGTCAGGTAGGTGGTGATGGTTGCCGATATGACGCTTTCCAGGGCATAGTTCTAGCTGCTCAGTCAAATTATGTTCCAAATAGGGAAATTAGATCAAACAAAAATGATCCTAAATGGATGAACAATAGATTAAAATATCTAATTGGTCAAAAGAGAGGCATATATAGGCAAATCAAAAGAGGGGAGGGGCAATTAAGAAATCGATATATTCAGTTAAAGAGAGAAATAAAAAAAAGGAATTAGAAAAGCAAAAAGAGATTATGAGGTTAAAGTTGCAAGAGATTCGAAGACTAACCCAAAAGGATTCTTTCAGGTATACAGAAGTAAGATCAGGGACAAGATAGGCCCACTCAAAAGTTCCTCGGGTCAGCTCACTGACAGTGATAAGGAAATGTGAAGAAGTTTTAACACACACTTCCTCTCAGTTTTTACACAGGAGGATACCAGCGATATTCCAGAAATGATAAATTATGTGGAACAGGACGATAATAAACTGTGCACGATTCGAGTCACAAGTGACATGATCCTTAGGCAAATAGATAAATTAAAACCTAACAAATCCCCAGGCCCTGATGAACTGTATGCAAGGGTTCTAAAGGAATGTAAAGAGGAGCTTAGCAAACCTTTGGCTAATCTTTTCAACATATCACTACAAACTGGCATGGTGCCAGATAAGTGGAAAATGGCAAATGTGATACCTATTTTCGAACTATAGACCAATAAGCCTAACCTCCATAGTGGGAAAATTTATGGAATCAATAATTGCCGAGGCAGTTCGTAGCCACCTTGAAAAGCATAAATTAATCAACGAATCTCAGCATGGTTTTACAAAGGGGCGTTCCTGCCTTACGAATTTATTAACTTTTTTCACTAAGGTATTTGAGGAGGTAGATCATGGTAATGAATATGATATTGTGTATATGGACTTCAGTAAGGCTTTTGACAAGGTCCCACATCAGAGACTATTGAGGAAAATTAAGGCACATGGAATAGGAGGAGAAACTTTTTCCTGGATAGAGGCATGGTTGACAAATAGGCAGCAGAGAGTTTGCATAAATGGGGAGAAATCAGAGTGGGGAAGCGTCACGAGCGGTGTTCCACAGGGGTCAGTGTTGGGCCCCCTGCTGTTCACAATATACATAAACGACATAGATGAGGGCATAAAGAGCGACATCAGCAAGTTTGCAGATGACACCAAAATAGGCCGTCGAATTCATTCTGACGAGATTTGAATAGACTGATGCAGTGGTCGGAGAGGTGGCAGATGCAGTTTAATATAGACAAATGCAAAGTTCTAAATGTTGGACAGGACAATAACCATGCCACATATAAACTAAATAATGAAGATCTTAATATTACGGATTGCGAGAAAGATTTAGGAGTTCTGGTTAGCAGTAATCTGAAACCAAGACAACAGTGCATAAGTGTTCGCAATAAAGCTAATAGAATCCTTGGCTTCATATCAAGAAGCATAAATAATAGGAGTCCTCAGGTTGTTCTTCAACTCTATACATCCTTGGTTAGGCCTCATTTAGATTATGCTGCACAGTTTTGGTCACCGTATTACAGAATGGATATAAATGCTCTGGAAAATGTACAAAGGAGGATGACAAAGTTGATCCCATGTATCAGAAACCTTCCCTATGAGGATAGACTAAGGGCCCTGAATCTGCACTCTCTAGAAAGACGTAGAATTAGGGGGGATATGATTGAGGTGTATAAATGGAAGACAGGAATAAATAAAGGGGATGTAAATAGTGTGCTGAAAATATCTAGCCTAGACAGGACTCGCAGCAATGGTTTTAAGTTGGAAAAATTCAGATTCAGGAAGGATATAGGAAAGTACTGGTTTGGTAATAGAGTTGTGGATGAGTGGAACAAACTCCCAAGTACAGTTATAGAGGCCAGAACGTTGTGTAGCTTTAAAAATAGGTTGGATAAATACATGAGTGGATGTGGGTGGGTGTGAGTTGGACCTGATAGCTTGTGCTACCAGGTCGGTTGCCGTGTTCCTCCCTTAAGTCAAGGTGACCTGACCTGACTAGTTTGGGTGCATTGGCTTAAGCTGGTAGGAGACTTGGACCTGCCTCGCATGGGCCAGTAGGCCTGCTGCAGTGTTCCTTAGTTCTTATGTTCTTATGTTCTTAGGTTTAGCATTTCCTTGATTCCTTGAATCAAGAGCCTAACACCGAAATGCCTAGGCATGCTAGTGGCCTTCTTTGTAATTAATATTTTGTAACATGTAAACCACACATTGTAAGAGTTGCAAGGAAATAAACACTTTGATTTTCACTTTCATTTTCAAGGCGCCTCTTGAATGGTTTCTAGTTAAGGATTGAGAAGAGTACTTTATTAATCAGTTGGTTGAAAATAAAAATGCATGACAAATTTTTCTTGGGGCAGTAGTCCTGGCAAGTAGGGCTCCCTGATGCCAGTAAAGTGTTCTATATTCAAGGAATTAGAGTTACCTTCATATTCCTTGAATCAAGCCTGATTACCTCTCATTCTACAGGTATTGTAAACCCTCTTCGGATTTAACGTTTCCTGGTGGTGAGTGTGTTATACAGTGTATACTGAATCAATCAGTTCTTGCGACACTGCATAGCTCCTGATGACACGAAGACATGTGAAAGATCTTGAGATGGAGATTTCCGTTTCTTGTGGCTTGTCATACATATATTATTTATTAATTGATTTACTGATAGATATGTAGATAGATGGGGAAATGAATATACATGTCACTTGATGTAATTTAAAATAATTCTACCGCTATAAGGGAGCATATACAGCATGTACAGTGTAGTGATACTGGTCCTGTGGGGAGCAGCAGCAGGATAATACTGCACCACCTCTTGGGGCCCTTAACAACAACAACAGTTTGGTGTATGTCATGGGTGCCAACACATGGTGTGTGATTCTCTCCTACTATATCCATTTATCAGTGATGCAGATTACATGGTGAGTTTAAATATGTGGCCTGTAGTTATAACTTTTCTCTTGACATATGCAAGACATCACCATCCCTGTAGAAGCCATTATTAGATGTACTAGTCATTATATTTTGTTGTTGCAGAAGTACTATGAAGATTCTATGTTCAATAAAGCCTAGAGATAAGGCCTGTGTTTCTATCACAACAATTTATTGAACATAGAATCCTGGGCTACCTGGTGGTGATCCTGCGCTAGATTACATCACAACATGGAGCGTTTACTGAAACCTGAGAGGCTAGACTGTGACCCCAGCTTATCAACGGCTGCTCAGGAATGGAAGCACTGGTTTAAGACTTTCGAAAACTTCTTGGGAGCCCTTCCTAAAGAAGATCTAGATAAACTAAGTCTGCTCATCAATTTTGTGTCACCTAAGATATACGAGGCTATTTCTGAGTGTAATACCTACGAAGATGCTATCAAAACCCTCAAGTCTCAGTATATTAAACCTACAAATGAAATCTTTGCACGCTATCGCCTTGCAACTCGCCGCCAGCAGATTGATGAATCCTTAGAGGAATACTTTCAAGCACTGAAAATTTTAGGTAAGGACTGTCACTTTCAAGCAGTGACAGCTGCTCAGTATTGTGAAGAGTCCATCAGGGATGCTTTTATCAGTGGCCTGCAATCACCAATAATAAGGCAGCGTTTATTGGAGAATAAAACTCTCGACTTAGCCGCTGCCTTTGACCAGGCAAGAGCTCTAGATTCAGCCCAGAAGAATTCTGAAGTATACAGTACCACTCAGCCTTCTCGAGTGGTAAGTGCTGCAATTCCTGACCAAGACTCTTGCAATGAAGTTACTGTGGAACCTGCCTCAGTGACAGCAGCAGCAGGTACGGTGTGTTTCTTTTGTGGTTTTTCAAGACATCCACGTCCAAAGTGTCCTGCTCGTGAAGCAATGTGCCATAAATGCCACAAGAAAGGTCACTTTGCTAAAGTATGTCGTGCTAATGCATCAACAAGAGCTAGTGCCTCCACACATTCCAGTGATCATGCGACTCTAGCAACAGTGACTTCTGCGGCTACTCCAAATTCACTGTCAAAGGCAGTTGTGAAAGTATTCATCAAAGGAACAGAAGTAGATGGTCTTATTGATAGTGGCAGCTCAGAGAGTTTCATCAACCTTGACTTAGTTAAACGGCTCTCCTTGACTCTACATCACTCATCAGGTACCGTTTCCATGGCATCAACATCTCTCTCTATTCAGACCTTAGGGTTTTGTAAGGTAAATCTCAGAGTTAATGGAAAGGATTATCAAGATGTACATTTAGCTATTCTGCCACAACTGTGCTCTGATGTTATCCTTGGTCAGGACTTTCAGAAGCTGCATGGTAGTGTCACCTTAACATATGGAGGTGAACTGCCTCCTCTTGTTGTCTGTGGACTTAGCACTTTAAGGGTAGACCCACCAAAGCTGTTTGCAAATCTTACCGCGGATTGCCATCCTATATCAGCTAAGTCACGCCGCTATTCTTATGAGGATCGGATGTTCATTGAGAAAGAAACTCAGAGGCTGCTGAAGGAGGGTATTATAGAACCGAGTGATTCCCCTTGGCGTGCACAGGTTGTTGTTGTTAAAGATGGTTATAGGAAACGGAGACTGGCTATCGATTACTCTGAGACAATCAACAAATTTACACTTCTTGATGGGTACCCTCTACCTCGAATTGATGATACAGTGAACAAAATTGCTCAGTACTATGTGTTTAGCACAATTGATCTACAGAGTGCCTATCATCAAGTCCCTATAAGGAATGAAGATAAACCATACACAGCGTTTCAGGCTAGTGATGGCCTGTATCAGTTTACCAGAGTCCCTTTTGGAGTCACCAATGGGGTAGCCTGCTTCCAACGAATTATGGATTCACTCATTCAGGAAGAGCAACTCATGGGAACTTACGCGTATTTAGATAATGTTACCATTTGTGGCAAGACCCAGGAGGAACATGATGCAAACCTTGATAAGTTTTTGGAAGCCGCCAAGAAGAAAAATATCAGTTACAATGAGGAAAAGTGCACTTTTTCAACTAAAAGGCTTAGCATCCTTGGTTATGTAGTGGAAGGAGGTTCAATATTCCCAGACCCTGAACGACTACGACCTCTACGGGAACTTCCAATGCCTCAAGACAAAAAGTCACTCCGAAGAACTCTTGGTCTCTTTGCTTATTACTCACAATGGATCTACAACTATTCAAGTAAAGTCCGCCCATTGAGTGCTACCACATTTCCTGTGACAAAGGAAGCAGAAGCCGCTTTCCATACTCTCAAACAGGACATTGAAAACTCAGTAGTTCAAGCCATTGATGAGTCCCTACCATTCGAAGTGGAAACGGATGCATCTGACATTGCCATTGCTGCAGTCTTATCTCAGGCAGGACGACCAGTAGCCTTCTTTTCGAGAACTTTTCAAGGATCAGAGAAATGTTATGCTGCTGTAGAAAAGGAAGCCCAGGCCATCATAGAAGCAGTTCGCCACTGGAGGCATTATTTAACTGGTAGACATTTCACCATAAGGACTGACCAACGGTCCGTGATGTATATGTTCGACAAGAAGCACAAAAGTAGGATAAAGAATGACAAGATATTACGCTGGAGGATGGAACTATCGTGTTATGACTTTGATATTCTGTACCGACCGGGTCAAGAGAACATCTCACCTGATGCATTCTCTAGGTCCCACTGTGGAGCAGCATGTCATGATTTGCAATCACTCTCAGCTCTCCACAAGGCTTTGTGTCACCCAGGAGTTACACGCCTGTACCATTTTGTCAAATCAAAGAACATGCCCTACTCAGTGGAAGATGTGCGACAAGTGATCAGAGCATGCAGAGTATGTGCAGAGTGCAAGCCAAACTTTCATCAGCCAGAGAAGACTCATCTCATAAAATCCACCCAGCCTTTCGAAAGATTGAATATAGATTTCAAAGGACCTCTACCAAGCACAAATCAGAATAGGTATTTCCTTAACATAGTAGATGAATATTCAAGGTTTCCCTTTGTATTCCCCTGTGCAAATATGGCTGCTTCAACTGTTATTAGTTGTCTTTCACAGTTGTTCTCTATTTTTGGTATGCCAGCTTATATCCATTCAGACAGGGGATCCTCGTTCATGAGTAACGAACTTCAGGAGTTTTTGGCTAGCAAAGGTATTGCCTGCAGCAGAACAACAAGCTACAACCCTCAAGGCAATGGTCAAGTGGAGCGGTTCAATGGTACTATATGGAAGGCAGTTACAATGACATTGAAGTAGCGCAATCTACCTGTTCAACACTGGCAAACTGTCCTTCCTGATGCTCTTCACTCTATTAGATCACTGCTGTGCACAGCTACTAATGCAACCCCTCATGAAAGACTCCTCAACTATTCACGTCGTTCCTCTACGGGAGCCTCCGTGCCCACTTGGTTATGTCATCCTGGACCCGTTCTCCTGAAGAGTCACCGTAGGATGAACAAGACGGATCCTTTAGTGGAAGAGGTAGAGCTCCTGCAAGCTAATCCACATTACGCCCACATTCGCTACCAAAATGGTGAAGAGACTACAGTATCTACAAGACATTTAGCCCCAGTTGAAATCCCTATTAGTGTGGAATCTCAAGATACACCAATAGATGTGAAAGATGCTTCGTTTTCTCCTGGAAAGCCCCTTGAGACTACCCCTATGGAAATAGAGGATTCTGCTCCAGCAGTTAATCAAACCCCGCTGGAAAATATCGAACCTGGTGAAGAGGCTCAAGGGCTACGAAGGTCGGGACGTGTACGTCGCCCACCTAACAGTTTGGGAGATTACTGTCTCTGATATTTTAGAAGGGGGAGATTGTAGTGATACTGGTCCTGTGGGGAGCAGCAGCAGGATAATACTGCACCACCTCTTGGGGCCCTTAACAACAACAACAGTTTGGTGTATGTCATGGGCGCCAACACATGGTGTGTGATTCTCTCCTACTATATCCATTTATCAGTGATGCAGATTACATGGTGAGTTTAAATATGTGGCCTGTAGTTATAACTTTTCTCTTGACATATGCAAGACATCACCATCCCTGTAGAAGCCATTATTAGATGTACTAGTCATTATATTTTGTTGTTGCAGAAGTACTATGAAGATTCTATGTTCAATAAAGCCTAGAGATAAGGCCTGTGTTTCTATCACAACATACAGTTACACTTTTGTCACTACTCTCTTGTTAATTAGTGAAAACTAGTACGATAATGGTATAACAAACTTTATAATACAAGCAGATTTTTATTCAGATTATGCATGCATGCAATACAGTACATTTAATTAAACTTCATTTAGAATGGAAAAAAATTGTAGTCACTAAATACAAAGGTGGGCTTTTATGATGATGTTATCTACAATAGCTCTACAATTCCTCAAAATTATTTAAATCCATTGGGTTACAAGTTTTGTTCGTCTAGTCCATGTACACATTGTAATATCGTAAGTAACATATATACGTGTAGCTACAATAGCAATAAAGGGTTCTATAACCCAATATCACAGACTGAAGCTGGTAATTAATAAGTTAGTATGTAAATCCAATAGCATAAGTTGAAGATTAAGAAAACCACTGGAATTGTGATTTTTGTTGCCATGACCATTTTTTGCTCATCTGTCTGGAAGGTGATCCATCCACTACCAACGCCAAATACAGTAGATTTTCCAGGTATCCTTGATCGTCCCACTAAGATATTGGTGGGCGTCATAGCTTGTTCACTTGCTTTCACAGTTGGTTTGCCTGAGCGGTTTACCTTGTTGTCTACCATGACATGGAATATGATGGTGAGGAAGGTAATGGCAATGCAGAAGAGGAGCCAGACATCCACCATCTTAAAGTAAGATGTCTTGGGTAATGAGGCCGACACCTGATGGAATTTGGAAAGAGTTTGGTTTCAAAGATTAGCAAAAGATCAGGGTGATCCTGTCAATTAAAATATGTTAATAATAAACAATTATTATACTGTATGTCTTAAAGATGTATGTATATTAGGCAGAGTTTGTGATCTTGGTTTATAAAACAATGCTCGTTGTGCCGAACAGGCAGAATGTAAATTATTGTTGCAATAATTCAGCGAAAATCAATTTTAAAATCACAAAATTAATACGTATTCAATTGATATTAAATAATGCCAGCTAAATTTAGGTTGACCTGGAAACATCTGGTAATCTTCAGCTAAATTATATTTTGGCAAGATTTGATTAACTTTTTAGTTTTGGTGCCAAATTTTAAATTTGTAAACTGTACAGTGCTGTTTCGCAAAAATATAACAATCACTGCATAACAGTAAAAAAAAATAAAAGAGATCTATTGTAGGGTAGTTCTGGTTTGACCGACTTTGCAAAAAAAAAAAAATACATGCATACCTATGAGTACTTATACGTACGATAAAACACCTAAATTACTGGGAACGGTTGAAGTTCCTTGACCTGTATTCCTTGGAACGCAGGCGAGAGAGATACATGATAATATACACTTGGAAAATTCTAGAGGGATTAGTACTTAATTTGCACACGAAAATTACTTCTTACGAAAGCAAAAGACTCGGCTGGCGGTGCAACATCCCCCCAGTGAAAAGCAGGGGAGCCACGAGTACGCTAAGAGACGAACACCAAGTGTCAGAGGCCCAAGACTATTCAACTGCCTCCTAGCATACATAAGGGGAGATTACCAATAGACCCCTGACTGTCTTCAAGAAGGCGCTGGACAGGCTCCTATAGTCAGTACCTGACCAGCCGGGCTGTGGTTCGTACGTCGGTTTACATGCTGCCAACAGTAACAGCCTGCTTGATCAGTCCCTGGTGCACCACGAGGCCTGGTCACAGACCGAGCCTCGGGGGCGTTGACCCCCAAACCTCTCCAGGTATGAACAATAGATCCCTTAATTAAAGTGGCATTTACAGTCATTGAAATTGCCGTGCTATTTTAAAACGTCTTAAATGAACTGATTATCTACTGTTGGAAAAAGACGTGAATACACTAACCACTATATTGTTTCCACCTGATTATATACCGCTTACATATTTACATTCATGAAGTTAATACACTGTAAATAAATAAGTATAACGCAAATTACCCACTGCATAAACACTTACACATGTTAATGTTGCATAAACACTTATAAGAACATCAGACCTTTGTTTTGAAAAGACTTGGATGAATAACCCATAAGAGAACATCAAGATGAATAACACATCGGCGAACATCCGTATTTTTATACGGATGTTCACCGATGTTCAACGAGTACCTGTTGGAACCTGCTTAAAGTACCTGGGAGAACAAGGTGGCTATGACGAGCTGAACGGTGAGAGCAGACATCATCCTGGTATCGAAGATAGTGGGCCTGAAGAAGAGGGTGATGTAGCTGACGACGAGGAGGACGAGGGTTGGTATGTAGATGGTGAGAATGGCGTATCCAGAGCGACGGGTGAGTGGTACCCGAACACGTACTTCGCTGTACATCCTCGAACTCCCGTGCAACAGTGTTACCATCCCCACCTGTGGGTGACGACAATAGAGGCGTTGACAACGAGACGGAATGAAAGTAGGGCACTATTCTGTAGCGTACCTTTTTTTTTGTACGGGGTGAAAACCTATTATGTCTTATGGTGTGATCTATATTTTTTACGGGGTAGACTAGTCAAACTAGACTGATACCCATGTCAAACAAGACTGATACCCATGTCAAACTTCCTTACAGGTTAACACCTTTGGTGAAATTTCCCTGAAACTCTCGTTACGACGCAAGTTGTGGATATAGCACCACATCGATATTCACACTCAGTTCGACCCTCAAAACTATCCTCCCTCACGGTGCCACTCTTGATGGGTGTGCAGATGTTGGAATTTTAACCCTTCACGAGGGGTGCCTTTATGTTGGTGAAAGGCCCTTGATCCAAGAAAATGGAGTTACCCTTTCCTTCTTGGGCTTAGATCTGATTACCTGTTCCCCGGGTGCTGTAAATTCTTATGGGTTTAGTGCATGATCGTGGCTAGTGTCCAAGCATCATCCTTGAACTTACTTCCAATGGATAAGCATATTCTGTATGCCTGTCTCGCGATTACTGGGGGTATCGACCTTCTATCACCCTTTAATGTTTCATAATTGTTAATCTGACTAGAAAATCTTATTAAAATATGCTCAGCATACCAACCAGCATAACATATTAAAAAAATGCACGACTGGAGCAGTGATGGAGGAAACAATAAATGATAGAAGCAGTTCTAAGGAAAAACATTCGAATCTGTTATCCTCCCTCAAAAAAAAAAAAAATGCTCCACCGGCCACTCAAGATCGATCCATGGAGTAAAAAATAGGTAAAATTCCTTAGCTCAAGAGCCTTTCACCGGCACCCAGGCACTTCCCGTGAGTAGGGAAAGAACAGAGCTCTCCCTTCGTCGATGGCTCACCTCATACTCCAGCAGAAGCTTGTTAGCGGAGATGTTGACAACGGACTGTTGTGTTTCAAAGACGAGAAAGGACTTGGTGGCCGAAGTGATCCTGAGCTGCATGTAGCACTCCTGTACATCGAAGGGATAGAGCACCAAGTCCAAATCACACATGTAAACTGTACCGTACTTCCTCTTGGTGGTTAAGGTATTGATCTCCCCGGAAAAGATGTCCACTGCCGAAACACAGGTCAAATTTGTCGTAGGTGAACAAATATTCCACAGGGAAAAATTCAAGTGCATGAGAAATAATAATTACCTCGTTTTTGGTGAGGTTTTTTATTTTAATTTTTAAATTTTTTGGCTCATATCCTGTCTTTGGAAGCAGTGAGTCGAAAAAACTACAATAACGTGAATGAAATAATTCACAACTTACCCACAATGCCGTGGACAGAACAATTCACAATAAACCCACAATTTAGACAAGACATTTCGGTCTGTCCTGTGAATTATTATCAAGTCGCGATATGAAAATGGTTCAAATAGGACCGAACAGTCTAAAGCTTTCTCTTATAATTTTAGGCTAGTTGTGCAGCAGAGCATTTTCCTAAATTCATTAAGTATCTCATATGCCTAGTCTGTGGGGTGTAATAATTACAGAGGAACACAGGGAGTCCAGGAACTGGGCTCCATCATCATAGCAGCAAAGCAAGTTTCAGTGGTAATGAATACTGAAATATAATCGATTCAGTTACAGTAGTAATCAGTTGGTTTTACAGTTAAATGAATTTATAGTGATCATCAATTGGGCGTCCAGTTCCTTACCTTCAGCAGGCGCGGCTTCATCTCTGCCAATAGGTTCACCATGGCGGTCCACCAGCATGGTCGTGTCGCTGTCCAGTAGAGTGTGTTGGTTGCCGTTAGTGTTGACGAAAGCAACTTCCGGCGACCAAAGTTTGTGCATGGTCTCATCTGGCAGGATGTTGAGTGTGTTGTTCACCTTCAGGTTCTGGTACTTGAGCCGGTTATCCACCCACGTTAAGGCGAGCTCGTAAGACAGATCCATAACCATTTCCATGGTCCTCACGGCTAAGAAGTCAACGTCTATTGTAAGGACAATTGGTAAGCTCCTCTCTTCCCTTCCACCAGCTCGTGGCGGCAAGTGATTCTGGTAATCCTTTGGAAAAGCCACAAGTTCGCAGTCCACTTCGTCGGTATTGTCGCGGCAGTCGTATTTGAGGTCGCAGCGTTTGTGTAGAGGAATGCATGTTGCATCATCACAGGTAAACTGGTCGAACAAACAGGGCGACAGTAGTAAGAGACGCCGTCCGCCCGGTTTCTGCCCACATACTGGTTGCTGCAGCCTCCAAAAACGTCGACCCATCGGATAGTCTGGAAAAAACTCCTCCATTTCAGCTATTGTTTGATTAGTGACATGGTTCACCCATGTCCATACACCCTCTTCTTTTTGAATATGATACGCACCATAGCCCACGAAAACTAATTCGCTCACATTATACTGAAATGCTGTGAGAAAAACATTACGAAGTTCATTTTCACATGTCCCAAGAAATGAAAACCTCTGTTGTTCTTGAATGTTGCAGACAGAACATTTTGCATTTGTTTTACAGTCGATATCAGATACGCCCCATTCAATTGCTGCCGCACAGTTTTCGTAATGTAGCCCGTTTGGTTCCTGAGGACCCCAGCCGACACTGCTCATATTAGTCACAGGAATGCCAGCAGACTTCCACACTCCCTCTTCCTCTACGTCGTTGATAGCAAGCCAGTAGTCTGAGTAGCAAGTACCCAGATTAAAAGGTGAAGTCTTGGCGATCTTAATAGCAGTCATCACCTCATCATAATTCATAGGCAGCTGTGAACCCAAGGCCAGACACAGGTAGTCAGCAACATGGTAAGGACTTTCTTCGAAAAAAAAAAATGTTGTGCCCGCATCTCGTTCACAGAGTTTAGTGAGGGGTACCTCGTAACTGGTGATGTTCTGGAGGGTCCAACCTCCCTCCCATGATATGAAGTTGCCCTTGGGATCGCTCTGGCACTCAGCTATACTTTTCACCTCTTGTGCACTCAACGGCTTGTCCCATACGTTCACCTGAAATGAGTGGTGAGACGTGTGTGGCTTATCATCATTTATTGCATGTTTCTGGGAACTAACAGAGTTATATTATTATTATTATTATTAGAGGCTTCCAAAGACAACTTTAACAACCAACAATTCATTACCTTCCACCTTGACTACATGTTACAGATGATATGTATAATAAGAATTTGTATATATAAAGGCATGTTGTCCATGCTCGTGTGTTGAAAGATATCAACAGATAATTCACACCACACAAATTGTAAATGAAAACTGAGCGACGCTTCGGTCCGGTCTTGGCCATTAAAAGTGAGGAAATTTGAGAATGAAACTAAGACATGAGCCCACCTGTGTGAGGTCTCGGAGCCCACCTGTGTGAGGTCTCGGAGCCCATCTGTGTGAGGTCTCCCAGCCCACTTGTGTGAGGTCTCCCAGCCCACCTGTGTGAGGTCTCCCGGCTCACCTGTGTGAGGTCTCCCAACCCACCTGTGTGAGGTCTCCCAGCCCACCTGTGTGAGGTCTCCCAGCCCACCTGTGTGAGGTCACCCAGCCCACCTGTGTGAGGTCTCCCAACCCACCTGTGTGAGGTCTCCCAGCCCACCTGTGTGAGGTCTCCCAGCCCACCTGTGTGAGGTCTCCCAGCCCACCTGTGTGAGGTCTCCCAGCCCACCTGTGTGAGGTCACCCAGCCCACCTGTGTGAGGTCTCCCAGCCCACTTGTGTGAGGTCTCCCAGCCCACCTGTGTGAGGTCTCCCGGCTCACCTGTGTGAGGTCTCCCAACCCACCTGTGTGAGGTCTCCCAGCCCACCTGTGTGAGGTCTCCCAGCCCACCTGTGTGAGGTCACCCAGCCCACCTGTGTGAGGTCTCCCAGCCCACCTGTGTGAGGTCACCCAGCCCACCTGTGTGAGGTCTCCCAACCCACCTGTGTGAGGTCTCCCAGCCCACCTGTGTGAGGTCTCCCAACCCACCTGTGTGAGGTCTCCCAGCCCACCTGTGTGAGGTCTCCCAGCCCACCTGTGTGAGGTCTCCCAGCCCACCTGTGTGAGGTCTCCGCTGAAACTTCTCCTAGGGACGTATCCCTGGCCCAGCCTAGCCTTCACGCCAGAGATAGTGCGAACAATATCGTATTCTTGGTTGTTGTTGAGTTGTCCGTCCACGTAGGTGCTAATCAGGTGCTTCATGTGGTCGTAGGTGAAACAAATGTGGTGCCATCTGTAGAGGAGAGAAAATGATAAATCTGTTAGGTCATTTTCAATACTTTTCCAATAGCCAGAAGTAAGATTTTGCGAAATTTATTAGCCACCATTAGGTAATTGACGTGAGGTGATAATATATTGTTTTAAGTATTTGTCATCATATATAACGTGGCAATATACAAGGATAACCAAGTTATCAAACTAATCAACTGTTAACTTAATAAAATGAAAAATGGTTATAGGTGGTGGTCAAAATGAAAATGTTTCTTGTCACACCAAGTTAGTGAGGAAAATAAGTATGAATATTTGATGACCTGCTTGTAGGCTAATAAGGATAACGATATCAACGCTACTGCTTGTACTGCAAGCCATAATGATTCTTTCATAATGCATTATACACTTAAACTGTTCCATTTATTCACTGCCAATGATTTGTAAAGTTTTAATAATTCACATCCCACTTAGAGACATTTATTATGTAGTCCTCAATGGTATTAAACAGGTCGATAAGACAAATCATTATTAAACTGGAAATTTTTCATGCAGTCTTTGTGCATGGCTCAGCAGGCTTCAATAGTCAACACTCGTTCCATTCATGACAACTAATAAAGCTTACCAGTCCATACCAACACTAAGGACGGCACTTCTCATGGCTATTCACTGGTAATAATGACGCCAATGTCGAATTTTCAATTCAAGAAGCAGTTCATTAATTCATGTTTTGTTTTTTAACAATATCAGATACAACAATAGTGTGCTGCTAGCTATTATAAGATAAGATTTCGTTCGGATTTTTAACCCCGGAGGGTTAGCCACCCAGGATAACCCAGGAAAGTCAGTGCGTCATCGAGGACTGTCTAACTTATTTCCATTGGGGTCCTTAATCTTGTCCCCCAGGATGCGACCCACACCAGTCGACTAACACCCAGGTACCTATTTGCTGCTAGGTGAACAGGACAACAGGTGTAAGGAAACGTGTCGGAATGTTTCCACCCGCCAGGAATCGAACCCGGGCCCTCCGTGTGTGAAGCGGGAGCTTTAGCCACCAGGCCACCGGGAGTAATGAAGTAATGAACACTATGTTT
>NC_091296.1:74600874-74613374 GCF_038502225.1 Cherax quadricarinatus | reverse complement strand
TCAATCTCCCTGAGCCTTAAGTCCATAAAATTCAGTTGAAGTTCTTTTCGTATTATTGTTCTCAAACTACTACCTGACAAGCCAAGATTGTAATCTACTCCCTCTTTGAAAGCATACAGCTTAGCCAATTTATCAGTTCTATCATGCATCTGAAGACCAATGTGAGATGGAATCCAGAGCATGTGCACTCTGACTCCACTGTCCACAATCCTACCATACCTGTGTCTGGCTTCTGACACAAGCATGCCACAATTTATGCTTAATGAGTTGAGAGCATTTATGGATGACAGAGAATCAGTTACAATTAAACTGTCAATCTTTGATACATAGATGCATTTCAGTGCAAGGAGTATGGCAAACAGTTCTGTCTGAAGGGTAGAGGCCCAATTATTGATGCGTGCTCCAATTTCTTTAAGAGAGCCATCACTCTGTACGACAACAGCAGCACTACCAGCTGCACCAGTGGATTGGTGAACAGAACCATCAGCGTAAATAATTTGCGAGAGTGTGTGCTGTGTGACTAAGTTATCAATACAGCTTAAGGCCTCATGTTTGGCTTCAAGGCGAAGTTTTGGTTGTGATTTAAGAAGTAGTTTGGGGGGAAATGGAGGAATGGTAGTTTAGAATAGGGTAATATTCCATGGAGCGGAGAAGTGCCGCTGTTGCCTTACTTGACATAGATCATGTATCTGATTCATGCGGAGGTCGGTTCCAGTTTTTTCGATCCATCTAGAGGAGTGTTCACCAGTGCTGAGGAAAGTTTGGAGGGCTTCTGTGAGTGCATGCCAAAACAGTAATTATATGGCAGTATGAAGCTCGCTATTCTATAGGTAACAATGCGTACTGCTCTCAGTAATGAAGAAATTACACAAGTGCAGAACAAGCTTTTCATGATTGTGACCAGATATAAATACGTAAATAGTTCATCACCTTTGTAACTTGTTCAGCTATCAAAACTTTGCGGCCCAATCCCTGGACCCATTATGTACTTCTGTTGTAGATTTTTTTTTTATATAATTTTCCCAAGTTCAGCATGTGTAAACATGAATAATATAATAATTACGTATTAAAATATGATGCTGATTTGACTCTTCAAGAAATTTTGTGTAAAGGAGGATGTGCAGCGGCCGCTGAGTGATACAGGGAGGAGGACGCCATAATGGGAAAATCTGGGAGCATTGGTTGACATTTTGTGTAATGTATCAAGCGTCGACATCAAATTCCTCATTCCGTAATTTAGAAATTGCTGACACATTCCCCGCTGAAGAATTTGAATAAATAGTGCGGAAAACCCTTACAATTCAGCAGCAAAGATGGAAAAATAGAGGACTCCGATTCTTCCCAGCAGCACACCTTAGCTAAGTGACGTTTACTCAGCTATTAAGGTAGCGTTAGGGTGTGTTCCACAAATAATAATTATGATCCAGTAATTAAATGGTGAGTGCTCATGTTAAATTTTCCTTTCTTTCTATTTACATAATATGCATATATTTAAAAAAAAAATGATGTATTCTCAACCATCCCCCCCCCATCTCCTTTCAAGTCACAAATCATCATACAATGCACTCAATATCTTGTAATTTACCAGCATCATTGGTATTAATTTTTATGTTGTAATATTTGATAGGCCCGACTTTGTGGGTGGGAGAGTGTGTGGGTCTCGGAGGAGAGGTATGGTACAGCCTAGTGTCTTTTTAAAATCCCCCTAATTCTGAGGTACATCTAACACTACTGGTAGGTACAATAAATTGTTGCTTAGTTGTGGCCCCCCTCAAATTATGTGGATGAAATATTTCAGGAATGTACCTGTGAACCTCGTCTCCATAATTTTCCACACTTGTAATATTTTCACTACCACCCACAGGATGGTATTGGGTGCATAATAATGATATTAAACTAACTAAAATTGAGGCAACATTTGCCTCTTTTGCGAAGCTTAATCTGCACCCATGTATTTTTTCCACCGGTGTTCTTTACTGCTACAACGTACAAATGTGTACATAACGTTACATGTGAAAAATATTAAATGAAAGCACTATATTTTCCAGAAATCTATCTTACATAAGATTACAGAAATCGTCAAGGCTAAACGAAAACCAATCATGTCATGAACGTGTAGTCTTGGCACAAAATAATTCGTGAAAAGACATTTGCACCCTTGAAGAGTTAAAAAAAAGTATGAAATACATTATCACAAAATGAAGGTTAGTGAAAAATTAAACGGATTTTTATATTGGTAAATCAGGCCTGAAAATGTAGTGTTCTTTCATAACTGAAAATGAGAATTATTATTAATTGTTTGTATTCAGATTGTTGCCCTAAATATACCTCAGGATATTGCAAATCATTAATTTTGCATATTGTATCAATAAGCCAGTGGAAGGCCTCATTCAAATGACCAAATACTCCACGGAGCGGGTCCTCGTACCATCAAGACTCGCATTAGGAGAAAATTTGCACCTTCTAGTGACACAGAATACTCTCCCCCTTTCCCAGGATAATCACCCCCTTCAAGCTGGCCCATGTCGTTATTTTTGCTGAGGAGAGCGAAGAAGGTGGCCCAGCCGTGGAGGGTGAACAGGTAGAATCTGCCACAGAGAGTGACGGATTGTAGCTGGCGAGTGGGGTCTATTGGCCCCTGGTACCATGCTAACGTATCTGATGTGGCTACGCGGTCATGTTGGAAACGCAGCACCTGTATCCCATCTACTCGGCCTGAAGAGCAAAATAATATAGCATGAATAATGTGGGATGACTTATAAAGCTCAAGAAGTGTAGTGCTGAATGATTTCACACAGCCTTAGCGATCTTTTGTGAATAATCAAGAAGCCGAGCAAATATCGTAGTGTTGAGGAAACTGTAATGGTTAGAAACAGCCAAGTAAACTGGCAAAACAGTAAGCGGTGAGTAAAGCTTTGGAATTTGGGAACTTAGCAATACGCGGGCAAGCACGCACACACGCGATAAAGCTTATGGAGCAGGGAGAGAGTGAACCTAGTGGCGACCAGCAAAGAGGCAGGGCCAGGAGCTGTGATTCAACCCCTGCATTCACAAATAGGTTAGCGCACATACACATGTACGTACGTTTAAAACGGGAGAAATTGCACTGATAATCATAACCAGTGGAGTTTTGAAGACAGGATGGATAAGTAGAAATGAGTCAAATGAATATATATATATAGTGGACACAGTCAAGACTTGGGGGCCCAAAGGAGTAGTGACAGTGATCTACAACCCACCACCAAACAGAAGATTAAGAAACGATTATGAAGACAACAAAACACTGGTTGACTAAATAACAGAAGCTGCAAGAGCCAGCATAGCAAAAGCATCACTATTAATCATTGAAATTTTCAACCACAAAGAAATATACCGAAAGAACTGGGACCCAAATGCGGGACCAGAAACGTGGAGGGATAAGATGATGGAGATGCTGAGGAAAACTTTAGATCAGCATGTCAAGGACACCAAAAAGAGAGAGAGAGAGAGAGAGAGAGAGAAAGCTATGAACCAGAAAGACTGGATCAAGTATTTGCCAGAAGTACATATGATATAGACAGAATAGAATATAAGAAGCTTCTGTGTGCTAGTGAGATACAATACGGATTTCGAATATCTTGTGGAAACATTACGGAAAGAATAATAGGTTGGAAACTGGAGAAACCAGATTTCAGATGAAACTTTACAGGGATGAAAGAATTCCTGAATGCAATACAATGAGAAATGGAACTGGATGGATTCAACATATAAAATGATGGCGTACCTGAGGGCTTTCAGGAATTTCAGTAGTCATTCTGAACACTATGTATGATATATATCAGGGCCTTCCTGAAGTGTGCAATACCAATATGGAATCCTTAATTGATAAAGCACATTAAAGAAACAATAAAGTAAAGAGGCATGCAAAGAAACTACTTTCAGAGCCAAGGGTAATGAGCTATGAGAGGCTCAAGGGATTGAACTTAACGACATCAGAGAAGAACCATGGGAGACATGATAACGACATAAAAGTACTCAGAGGACTTGATAGGGTGAAAGGGATAAATTGAGAGGCGGGAACGGGTACACGAGGTCACAGATAAAAAGTTAAAGACATTTGAATTACATGGATGTCAGGAAGTATTTCTTCAGCATTAGGGTGGCAGAGAAGTGGAATGACCTGAAAGAAGTAGTGGAGACAAGCAAAATCCATAATTTTATGAACAAGTATGACAAGGTCGACGAGGTTAGGAGGGAGTAAACCCAGCAAGTGGCAGGTAAAGAAGCATCAGGAGCTGAGACTCGACCCCTACAATCACAAACACGTTTGCACATATAGGTGAGCACAAATACGCTCCTGGAATCATAGGTGTAGTGTTAAGGAACAGAAACAAGGAAATATCCCAAAAATAAAAAAGTATACAAGTAGGTGTATCATGTTGTTGTTGAAATAAGCACTGCCTAGGAGGTAGCTATCATAGACTGTTGAAATATAGAATATATTAAGCGTCATCAGACTAAACAGGTACGCCAACAGTTACATTCACTATTTAACCTGACAACTGGTATTAAAGCTCCTCGTCTGAACAAAAATTATATCCTAGGTAGAAAAACAAAATAGATGCGTGAAAAAAGAAGCAGCTTACTCACTAGGCTGCAGCACACCTGAAGTGTAGAGAACCAGCAGCTGCAGCACCGCTTTTTTACTCTTCATGTTGATCTCTGATGACTTGTGATGACCTCACAGCCTCTGGGAGAACATGACCTGTGTGAACATTCACACAGGTCATTCACAATATATATATATATATATATATATATATATATATATATATATATATATATATATATATATATATATATATATATATATATATATATATATATATATATATATATATATATATATATATATATATATATATATATATATATATATATATATATATATATATATATATATATATAGGTAGATAGATCCTTTATGAAATTCGTCAACCTTCATTTAATTATTGTCTTCCCAGTGAGATATTGTCCAGTATACTGTACCCTGCAGGGTTCAGTGTACACCCCTTGGTATCCTGCAGGGTTCAGATTACACACCTCCGGTATCCTGCAGGGCTCAGCGAGGACACACCTCGGTTATGAGAAAAGGGGTTTCTCTGGTATCCTATGTTCACAGAAGTTCATAAAGGAATCTCTTACTATATCACACGAGGTTCATGAAAGAATCTTTTGCTGTATTCAGAAACCAGTGAGAAAAGTAACGATTAAGCAGAAAACTACTCATCCCTCCCATAAATATAAATATTTCTAGCTAAATTATACACCTGCAGTAATGTACTTTCTCGAGAAAACCTCAACTATTAAAACTTCTTCGACTAATGGAACATACATATAAGTCAGTGTATGTGTGGAAGAGGATCATTAATTCTTCCAGACCTGCACACTCCTAAGAGATATTAAAAAAATATATAGAGGTGGTCATCCACTACTTTTGCAGGATTATATACTTTAAGTGAAACTTTAAACCCTTGTGGATCATTCAGCTGAAGGTTTGTGGAGACTCGATCCTCCGTTTAGTCATTGCCATTAAGCGACATAATAGCTCTTTTCCGCCACTGAAGCTTGCTTAGTTATCAGATGTTTGGGGTCCAGTCACTGGATTCATTATGTATCTCTGTAACCTTCTGATTACCTTCCTTCCTCTCCTTCCCTCCAGTACACAAGAAAAAGTGTTAGGTAAAAGGACACAAGCGTCATTATATTGTGGCAACGTTTCGCTCAGGCTGTAACGGCTTGACAAAGCTACTGGAGAGCGAAACGTTGCCACAATAAAATGTCGCACTAGTTGCACTTCCTTTTGTCAAACATACTGTCAGTAATTTTACCAACATTATTACAGTAAAACCATTAACTAAGCTTTTTCAAAATTTTATGACATAAATTTTACCAAGGTTAAATTAGGTTACATTTGAGGCACTATTAAAAAACAGGGCCTACACAAAATTACATAATTATTTTTAATTTACTTGCGAGAAATAATTTTAATTAGGCGACTCGTACGTGTTTAGAAATTGTTAAATTGTACACAAAAACGTACATTTAGAAAATCGTTGTCCATTGAAACTCCAGTTTCCTCCCTTTCGTCTGCTTAGACTGTAGTATCTACAGTCTTTGCTACAATTGGGGTAAATTACTACTTCCGTGAAGACTAGTGACATGAAAATAGATGTGTTATCAATGTTGTTATATAATGAGAAAGCTTATCTACTACGTGAGAGGTCATTGTGGAGGTATATTACCTGTACACCACCTGTCAAGATTGCCAGTGTGTATGCAATAAGCTATACACCGTTTTATGTATATACCCTGCAACACAGTCAAAAGTCAACACGGGTATGAGAAGTAGGAAGCCCAGGAGAACCGTGTCCCTCACCCCTGTAAGGAGAACCGTGTCCCTCACCCCTGTAAGGAGAACCGTGTCCCTCGCCCCTGTAAGAACCGTGTCCCTCACCCCTGTAAGGAGAACCGTGTCCCTCGCCCCTATAAGAACCGTGTCCCTCACCCCTGTAAGGAGAATCGTGTCCCTCACCCCTATAAGAACCGTGTCCCTCACCCCTGTAAGGAGAACCGTGTCCCTCACCCCTGTAAGGAGAATCGTGTTCCTCGCCCCTATAAGAACCGTGTCCCTCACCCCTGTAAGGAGAACCGTGTCCCTCACCCCTGTAAGGAGAACCGTGTCCCTCACCCCTGTAAGAAGAACCGTGTCCCTCACCCCTGTAAGGAGAACCGTGTCCCTCACCCCTGTAAGAAGAACCGTGTCCCTCACCTCTGTAAGGAGAACCGTGTCCCTCACCCCTGTAAGAAGAATCGTGTCCCTCACCCCTGTAAGGAGAACCGTGTCCCTCACCCCTGTAAGGAGAACCGTGTCCCTCACCCCTGTAAGGAGAACCGTGTCCCTCACCCCTGTAAGGAGAACCGTGTCCCTCGCCCCTGTAAGAACCGTGTCCCTCACCCATGTAAGGAGAACCGTGTCCCTCACCCCTGTAAGGAGAACCGTGTCCCTCACCCCTGTAAGGAGAACCGTGTCCCTCGCCCCTGTAAGAACCGTGTCCCTCACCCCTGTAAGGAGAACCGTGTCCCTCGCCTCTGTAAGGAGAACCGAGTCCCTCACCCCTGTAAGGAGAACCGTGTCCCTCACCCCTGTAAGGAGAACCGTGCCCCTCACCCCTGTAAGGAGAACCGTGTCCCTCACCCCTGTAAGGAGAACCGTGTCCCTCACCCCTGTAAGGAGAACCGTGTCCCTCGCCCCTATAAGAACCGTGTCCCTCACCCCTGTAAGAAGAACCGTCTCCCTCGCCTCTGTAAGGAGAACCGAGTCCCTCACCCCTGTAAGGAGAACCGTCTCCCTCGCCGCTGTAAGGAGAACCGAGTCCCTCACCCCTGTAAGGAGAACCGTGTCCCTCACCCCTGTAAGGAGAACCGTGTCCCTCGCCCCTGTAAGGAGAACCGTGTCCCTCACCCTGTAAGGAGAACCGTGTCCCTCACCTCTGTAAGGAGAACCGTGTCCCTCACCCCTGTACGGAGAACCGTGTCCCTCACCCCTGTAAGGAGAACCGTGTCCCTCACCCCTGTAAGGAAAACCGTGTCCCTCACCCCTGTAAGGAGAACTGTGTCCCTCGCCCCTGTAAGAAGAACCGTGTCCCTCGCCCCTGTAAGGAGAACCGTGTCCCTCACCCCTGTAAAGAGAACCGTGTCCCTCACCTCTGTAAGGAGAACCGTGTCTCTCACCCCTGTAAGAAGAACCGTGTCCCTCACCCCTGTAAGGAGAACCGTGTCCCTCACCCCTGTAAGGAGAACCGTGTCCCTCGCCCCTGTAAGGAGAACCGTGTCCCTCGCCCCTGTAAGGAGAACCGTGTCCCTCACCCCTGTAAGGAGAACCGTGTCCCTCGCCCCTGTAAGGAGAACCGTGTCCCTCACCCCTGTAAGGAGAACCGTGTCCCTCGCCCCTGTAAGGAGAACCGTGTCCCTCGCCCCTGTAAGGAGAACCGTGTCCCTCACCCCTGTAAGGAGAACCGTGTCCCTCACCCCTGTAAGGAGAACCGTGTCCCTCGCCCCTGTAAGGAGAACCGTGTCCCTCGCCCCTGTAAGGAGAACCGTGTCCCTCTCCCCAGTAAGGAGAACCGTGTCCCTCGCCCCTGTAAGGAGAACCGTGTCCCTCACCCCTGTAAGGAGAACCGTGTCCCTCGCCCCTGTAAGAACCGTGTCCCTCACCCATGTAAGGAGAACCGTGTCCCTCACCCCTGTAAGGAGAACCGTGTCCCTCACCCCTGTAAGGAGAACCGTGTCCCTCACCCCTGTAAGAAGAATCGTGTCCCTCACCCCTGTAAGGAGAACCGTGTCCCTCACCCCTGTAAGGAAAACCCTTAAACCACACTAAAACAAACCATCGTAGGGGTTCATTTAAACAAAAAACTTATAGAGTTTATATGAAAACGTCATAAATTATACATATACTCCGTCTATCTATGAGAGTACAATCGGGGAGCGTATCTTTCCCGAATTTAGTGGAGGAATACTGGAGGCTCCAGCTCTTGCGTCGAGTACTCTACAAAGGTTTACCATTTAACATAAAAAACTAACAGCGGAGTTGGTTGAGGTAACCCGAGCGATGTATTGTTATTATAATCATAACTTAGCGCTAAACCCACAAGGGTCATACAGTGCTGTTTCAGCGCTTAGTGATGTAACAGGTCGATATCCATTAATTTAACAAATAATAAATGGTTCACTTTCAGAGAAGAAATCGATCTATCAAGTTGGAGTTCCTTTCGTGCTTGTCTATTAATTTATGACCTTATTCGACTTTATCATGTAGGAAAACGTACGTAGTAAGTTGTCATTACATTATGAAGTTTAAAATTTCATGAACGTGGACTAATAAATCTTTTAATAGATAATGTGAGTAATGCTTCGAAATACTCAAGGCTCTCTCATATATATACATCTTTTTTTTTTCTTGATAAACGAGCGTATGTATCCGCTTTCCATTTTAGCAGATTTCTTTTTTCTGTGTGGTAATAAACATCAAGGAGATTGTAATCTTAATGCTTGCTACATGTGAGTGTTGCAGTAAATGCTCACACACTTCTAATATTCATAACACTGCTGCAACAAATGGTGTCTCATTGCAACACAGTGTGGTCTGAGAAGTGCGAATCTCCGCCTTCACATAAATCTAGTTGTTTTTTCTTTCTGCGCGTCCATTTGGTTTATGAAAAATTTTCAATTCTCATTTAATTTTACTCCACAAGAGAAATAAGAAACATTTGCATAAGATGGATAAGAAGTAAGGTTCACTCTCATACACACTAGTAACTTGAATAGGCGCGTGAGTTTCCCTGTCTCCTAATTATCATGTTTATTTTTTCCCCTATAATCTACTTTGTTCATAATTACTATCCCATTTGCTTTGTCTGCTTTCGTAAGGTAAAGTCTGGATCTTTCCTTAATTCATGGTATAACTTAACAAATATTTAATGACAATTGTGTCTTCAGAGGTGTGAACTTTGCTCAAAGCAGATGGGATAGTAATATTTTTAGAAAACATGGGAACTGATGTGCCCCTGAACGATTCTTAAGTATCATTAATCAACACTGCCTTTTTACGGCAATTTTTTATTATTAACTTAGTGAAGACGGTCCCAGGAACCGAGCTGCACCGATCCCAGTATTTATCCTTTACGTAAAGGAAATTTTGTTTTGTAATCAGAAGGCATTTTCTATCAATTACAGATAATTAAAAATAACATTAAAACCGTATGGTTGGTCTCTTATAAATTTCTTGGGATGTGTTTCCTTTGTTCATTGAGCTATGATCTTAACACCAGGTACTGCACACCACCAGCAGAAATAACCTACTGATTCTATTTAATATTAACCTATTTAATTACATTATTACTGTCATATTCATGGGGCAAGTACAGCAATCCCCGTTCAGTTTCCAGCAATTTGTGAGAAAGAAGCCCATGACTCTTGCCTTCAAAACTTGCCTTTTAACTGGCTGTCAAGATGCCGAAAAATGCTTAAAAATAAAGGTCCTGAAAATAAAGACGTACAAACTATGCTATTTGCTCTTAAGTGTCTGCACACTGTAGTCAAAGCATAATAGTTTTACCATCTTATGAGCAAGAGATTGTAATAACTCACTACAATGGATACATTACAAATCTTTTCATGGAACATTGCTTCCATCAGGAAGCGGTTGCCTGACTTACATCATATTAGTGCAACCAAGAATATTGATGTCATCTGTTTGCAGGAATGTAGATTGAAAGATGGAGCACCTCCACCAAACTTGCCTGGATATGCAGCTTATAACCTAAGGTCAACCAACTGTTGTGTGATGTATATCAGAAAGAACTTGCCACATTCACTCCTTTCCTTGCAGAGTCGAGTTAACATGCAGTATCATGGTGTCAAAGTACATGCAGGCGATTTTTCCATAAACATTTTTAATCTCTATGCCCCAGCGAACCAGCTTCGACCTGATGCTTTACCAGATCGCATCAATAGTGAACCTACCATCATTCTTGGAGATTTTAATGCCAGACATAAGAATATTGGTGGGTCTATAACAAACACCAATGGAACTAAACTAGTGAAATTGCTAAATGAGCATGATAATGCTCGAATTGTGGGCACTACTGAGCCTACTCACATATATGGTGGCATACTAGATCAGTGTCTTGGATTTAATACATCATATACGATGCATGACTCTGTCATAGTTGATGATCTTCAATCTGATCGCTTCCCAAGACTAACAACTGTCAATCTTGATCACATCTCCAGCAATCAAGGAGCTAAATACAGAAGGAGGAAACTTATTCTCAAACCAGAACACAGAGACAACTTTATTAACCACTTGGATCAATGGTATAAGAATTACGAGCCCATTGGCACACAAAAATTTAATGATGATTTAATTACCACTATCGAGAGTGTTCTCACAGATCAAGTGGGCAGGAATAGGAAACAAAGACCCTCCACTATAAATAACAATAAAAACCAATGTAAATACTATAATGATCCACAGCTACGCAATCTAACACATGCAGCTAGGAGGATTGGTAAAGCATACCGTGAATGTAGAACCCCAGACCTGCTCAGAACGTTCCAAGCTGCACTAACAAATGCAAGGAATAGAAAGGAAGAACTTAGGCAACAGGAATGGGAACTGTTTGTTAGTGGATTAAATAGGTCCACCCCTTTGAGTTTGGCTTGGAAAGGTATAAATAAAATAACCAGGAAAAGACTGGCAATGTTGCTCATCCCTTTCCTCTTGAAAAAGCAAATGACCTCATAAATGACTGGTCCAAAACATCCAAGCATGAAAACCTTCCATCTCATATTAGAAAAAAATTAGAGAGTACTTATGAAGAAATGTTGAAACTGATTAATTTTATGAGCCGAAATATTGATGAGAGTGATTGCCTCTTTACCGAGTATGAATTAGATAATGCATTAACCAAAGGTCGATCAACTGCTCCTGGAGAGGATGGTATAACCTATGATATTCTCAGAACTCTAAGGCACGTGCCTGATAACCCTTTGTTGGCACTGTATAATCTCAGTTACATTGAGGGCGTTCTTCCTACTTCCTGGACCAATAGTCTCATTGTGCCTATCCCTAAGCCCCAACAGCCTGATACATTTAGGCCGATCTCCTTAACTAGTTGTCTTTGTAAAACTTTTGAAAGAATGATGCTTAACAGACTGTACTACAGAATCAGACATCAACTTTCCCCCTACCTCTATGGGTTCATGAAAGGTAAAAGTGTGCAGAACTGTATTTCCACCTTTCTCACTGCACACACCTCTACTAGTTTTACCACTTTTCTTGATCTAAAATCTGCATTTGATATTGCGAACAGAACCGTTATACTACATGAACTAGCCAAAATGAATATTGGTGGTAGCTTACTCTGCTGGATAATAGGATACCTGTCAAATAGAGTATCCTCTGTCCTTTACCAAGGCTTCAGAAGTGATTCTAAAGAAATGTCTTTAGGTACACCGCAGGGAGGAGCTCTTAGTCCCATGCTATTTAATATTCTGATTAATGCTCTCCTGAATGCTCTACCTGCCTCACCTAAACATATAGCTATAAGCTATGCTGATGATATCATGATCCATACAACAGGGCATAAGAAAATGAATATCATTCTTAATGAAGTTCAAGCAATTTGTAATCGATTAGGCCTCATAATATCTTCCTCTAAAACAAAGATATTAACAAGCAAACGACATCCCCCACCCATCTATTTGCAGGGTGAAATCATTAGCTACGTTAAAACTTACAGATATCTTGGTGTAGATGTACCCTTTAACAAATCCACTATACCACAACTAAACAAGAAATGTAAAGCTAGGCTAAATGCTCTCAAAGCTGTTGCTGGCTACAATCCCAACTATGGTGCTAATGTGAGAATCGTGAGAATGATGTACATAGCCTA
>NC_091296.1:74515874-74595874 GCF_038502225.1 Cherax quadricarinatus | reverse complement strand
ACTTCCAAACTACGAATTCTCTGCATTATATTCACACCACACATTGCCCTCAGACATGACATCTCCACTGCCTCCAGCCTTCTCCTCGCTGCAACATTCATCACCCATGCTTCACACCCATATAAGAGCGTTGGTAAAACTATACTCTCATACATTCCCCTCTTTGCCTCCAAGGACAAAGTTATTTGTCTCCACAGACTCCTAAGTGCACCACTCACCCTTTTCCCCTCATCAATTCTATGATTCACCTCATCCTTCATAGACCCATCCGCTGACACGTCCACTCCCAAATATCTGAATACATTCACCTCCTCCATACTCTCTCCCTCCAATCTGATATCCAATCTTTCATCACCTAATCTTTTTGTTATCCTCATAACCTTACTCTTTCCTGTATTCACTTTTAATTTTCTTCTTTTGCACACCCTACCAAATTCATCCACCAATCTCTGCAACTTCTCTTCAGAATCTCCCAAGAGCACAGTGTCATCAGCAAAGAGCAACTGTGACAACTCCCACTTTATGTGTGATTCTTTATCTTTTAACTCCACGCCTCTTGTCAAGACCCTCGCATTTACTTCTCTTACAACCCCATCTATAAATATATTAAACAACCACGGTGACATCACACATTCTTGTCTAAGGCCTACTTTTACTGGGAAATAATTTCCTCTCTTTCCTACATACTCTAACTTGAGCCACGCTATCCTCGTAAAAACTCTTCACTGCTTTCAGTAACCTACCTCCTTCACCATACACCTGCAACATCTGCCACATTGCCCCCCTATCCACCCTGTCATACGCCTTTTCCAAATCCATAAATGCCACAAAGACCTCTTTAGCCTTATCTAAATACTGTTCACTTATATGTTTCACTGTAAACACCTGGTCCACACACCCCCTACCTTTCCTAAAGCCTCCTTGTTCATCTGTTATCCTATTCTCCGTCTTACTCTTAATTCTTTCAATAATAACTACTGGACAAGCACCTAAAGTCAGTTCCTGATCAGCCGGGCTGTGGCTCGTACGTTGGTTTGCGTGCAGCCAGCAGCAACAGCCTGGTTGATCAGGCGCTGATCCACCAGGAGGCCTGGTCACAGACCGGGCCGCGGGGGCGTTGACCCCCGAAACTCTCTCCAGGTAAACTCCAGGTAATACACTTTACCAGGTATACTCAACAGACTTATCCCCCTATAATTTTTGCACTCTCTTTTGTCCCCTTTGCCTTTATACAAAGGAACTATGCATGCTCTCTGCCAATCCCTAGGTACCTTACCCTCTTCCATACATTTATTAAATAATTGCACCAACCACTCCAAAACTATATTCCCACCTGCTTTTAACATTTCTATCTTTATCCCATCAATCCCGGCTGCCTTACCCCCTTTCATTTTACCTACTGCCTCACGAACTTCCCCCACACTCACAACTGGCTCTTCCTCACTCCTAGAAGATGTTATTCCTCCTTGCCCTATACACGAAATCACAGCTTCCCTATCTTCATCAACATTTAACAATTCCTCGAAATATTCCCTTCATCTTCCCAATACCTCTACCTCTCCATTTAATAACTCTCCTTTCCTATTTTTAACTGACAAATCCATTTGTTCTCTAGGCTTTCTTAACTTGTTAATCTCACTCCAAAACTTTTTCTTATTTTCAACAAAATTTGTTGATAACATCTCACCCACTCTCTCATTTGCTCTCTTTTTACATTGCTTCACCACTCTCTTAACCTCTCTCTTTTTCTCCATATACTCTTCCCTCCTTGCATCACTTTTACTTTGTAAAAACTTCTCATATGCTAACTTTTTCTCCCTTACTACTCTCTTTACGTTATCATTCCACCAATCGCTCCTCTTCCCTCCTGCACCCACTTTCCTGTAACCACAAACTTCTGCTGAACACTCTAACACTACATTTTTAAACCTACCCCATACCTCTTCGACCCCATTGCCTATGCTCTCATTAGCCCATCTATCCTCCAATAGCTGTTTATATCTTTCCCTAACTGCCTCCTCTTTTAGTTTATAAACCTTCACCTCTCTCTTCCCTGATGCTTCTATTCTCCTTGTATCCCATCTACCTTTTACTCTCAGTGTAGCTACAACTAGAAAGTGATCTGATATATCTGTGGCCCCTCTATAAACATGTACATCCTGAAGTCTACTCAACAGTCTTTTATCTACCAATACATAATCCAACAAACTACTGTCATTTCGCCCTACATCATGTCTTGTATACTTATTTATCCTCTTTTTCTTAAAATATGTATTACCTATAACTAAACCCCTTTCTATACAAAGTTCAATCAAAGGGCTCCCATTATCATTTACACCTGGCACCCCAAACTTACCTACCACACCCTCTCTAAAAGTTTCTCCTACTTTAGCATTCAGGTCCCCTACCACAATTACTCTCTCACTTGGTTCAAAGGCTCCTATACATTCACTTAACATCTCCCAAAATCTCTCTCTCTCTCCTCTGCATTCCTCTCTTCTCCAGGTACATACATGCTTATTATGACCCACTTCTCGCATCCAACCTTTACTTTAATCCACATAATTCTTGCATTTACACATTCATATTCTCTTTTCTCCTTCCATAACTGATCATTCAACATTACTGCTACCCCTTCCTTTGCTCTAACTCTCTCAGATACTCCAGATTTAATCCCATTTATTTCCCCCCACCGAAACTCCCCTACCCCCTTTAGCTTTGTTTCACTTAGGGCCAGGACATCCAACTTCTTTTCATTCATAACATCAGCAATCATCTGTTTCTTGTCATCCGCACTACATCCACGCACATTCAAGCATCCCAGTTTTATAAAGTTTTTCTTCTTCTCTTTTTTAGTAAATGTCTACAGGAGAAGGGGTTACTAGCCCATTGGTCCCGGCATTTTAGTCGCCTCATACGACACGCATGGCTTACGGAGGAAAGATTCTTTTCCACTTCCCCATGGACAATAGAAGAAATAAAGAAGAACAAGAGCTATGTAGAAAAAGGAGAAAAACCTAGATGTATGTATATATATATGCATGTGCGTGTCTGTGAAGTGTGACCAAAGTGTAAGTAGGAGTAGCAAGATATCCGTTATCTAGCGTGTTTATGAGACAGAAAAAGAAACCAGCAATCCTACCATCATGCAAAACAGTTACAGGTTTCTGTTTCACAGTCATCTGGCAGGACGGTAGTACTTCCCTGGGTGGTTGCTGTCTACCAACCTACTACCTACAATATGCTATATTTATGTTGTTTTAATCTAAGTTTGAGACTTTTACCAGTTTGACCGTAATAAACTTTATCGCAAATTTTACAAGGAATCTTATAGACACATCCGTCAGCATTTTGAGGGGAATTCTTTATCAAAAGTTTTTTTTACTGTGCCAAGATTTTTAAATACAACTTTGATATTAAAAGTCTTAAGAAGAGAAGGCATATCGACCAAGTTTTCATGGTAAGGGAGAACCAACATATTTTTAGTTGAATAAGATTGGTTGTCCCTTTTTGGATTGTAAAAAGTATTTCTAGCAATTTTAAAAGATTTATCAATTACGTTTCTTGGGTATTTCAGATCATTAGCTATTTCGTAAATTTTAGATATTTGTTCATCTATGAACTCTGGACTACAAATATGCAAAGCTCTCAAAAACATTGATGAGAAAACAGACAGTTTAACTCTAGCTTGATGTGAAGAATAATAGTGTACATAGGAACAGTTATTTGTAGGTTTTCTGTAAATTTTAAATTTGAATTCATTATTACCCTTAATAATTACAACATCTAGAAAAGGCAGTGGTTGTTTTGCATATTCTGATATCACCTGTTAACCGTGAGCTTATTGCACATATATATATACACACACAAAATTGGCTATTCCAGAGTAACTGGAGTTACTATCACTTGGGAATTACCATCTCTAAGGATAGTGTATCCAGACGCAAAAGAAACGTAGCTTTTAACTAGATATCTCCATCATCTCAGAGCGGGGGTAAGAGATAAGAGGAGAGAGGAAAGGCAAGAGTGGTTTGTTTGTCATAATTAATTGTAAATAAAGGAAAGGGGGGGGTGGATTATAAATATGAAGACATAATATATCTATGTATATACATTAGTAGATAATGCAGTCATTATATGCCTAAAAAATTATAATTGCAAAAGCACATGAAGGTGGAGTAGGCGAGAGACCTATGGTGGTGCCAACTTCAAAAATTGTGAACAGAAAAAAACTGGCACTCAAGTGGGAGTAAAACAAGTGTCCAAGAATTATTCAAAATTTTAAAAAATGGAAGACAGGGTAAACATCTGCCACAATGCAAAAAAAATATGACAGTTGGGGAAAGCGAAGCGAATGGGTCAGCTGGAGCTGGAACCCCAAGTGCTGCTGCCTTGGAAGACAGTGCCAGTAAAGATCTAGAATTGTGAGACAGTGCACCCGATGGAGATAGTGGTCCTGATAGTGTAGAAACAGGTACATACCCAGACATACAAGATCCAGAAATACAAAATAGCATTACTGCTGGAAGTGGAAAAAAAAGGGGGGGGGATGATGCTATGAGGGAGAGTGTTGATACATTACCAGTAATAGTTGGTGATGGTACTGGTGCCGTAGATAGTGGGGGAAGTCAGGAAAAACTGCACCAGCAGGGAAAGTTACCTAATCACTACCAAAGAAAAGTTACCTGATAATTACCACTGAAAATAACCTGATCACTACTACTGAAAAGTAAGCTGATCACTACCACTGAAAAGTAAGCTGATCACTACCACTGAAAAGTAAGCTGATCACTACCACTGAAAAGTAACCTGATCACTACTAATGAAAAGTTACCTGATCACTGCCATTGAAAAGTAACCAGTTCACTACCAGTGAAAAGTAACCTGATCACTACCAGTGAAAGGTCTATACTAACGTAAGATATGCACCCATTCATACTCAAGAAATACAGTATCAGAATACATACAAAGTATCAGGCGAAAATGCAGTTGTTATGTGCTGTGGAGGAAGGGCAGTAATAAGATTCTGTAAATTAGAAAACAAAATACAGGTAACCCATTGAAGTCTCTTTAGAAGATAAGAAAGTCAGTCTAGCATGAAAATGCGTCGAGATTGTGATATTAGGAAGGAGTGTGCGAGGGAGGAAATTTAAGATGTAAAATAACTGCGAAGAATTGAAATATCGTAGAGAAAATGAAGATCACAATGTGAATGGCTTGGAGGAAGAAAAAACAGGAACACTTTTGTGAACAGATCGTACATGGTAGGTCAGGAAATGAAAGCATGTATATGTCACTGTGCGTAAGTGGGGAAAAAAGTCAGGTCACTGAGTGGTGGCCATGAACATCAAAGGAAAGGTAGCAGAGAAATTTCATTTCAGCTTTAAACTTGATAGATGAAGCAAGATTGTTAAGAGTAACAAGACAGGGGTTGATGGAGACTAGTCGGGTGGCCACAGTACCAAGATAACCGACACTTGTGGAAGCTGCAGCAGAGAGAAGGATGCACACTGATAGTGAGAAGTACATAGAATTCTTGGTATATTCCATTTCTACATACCTAGATTGGCATATATTGTACCTCTAAAACGCCCAAAGAATTCAGTTTTCTGTACCTTTAAAAACTAACATCTATATTTGAAGACGTTTTCATTCTCCGTAATACATACTGTAAAAAAAATATAAAATTAAAAGTACGTTAGGAAGTTAATACACTTCAGCAGATTTTTCTGTTTCATAAATATCAGATGGCCACTTTTCAGACTGACATCTTATTTAATGGACATCACTGCTTTGTCATTTTGCACATCTATTTAACAGGAATCAAATATACTTAAAAAAAAAAAAGTCCTCTATAGAATTATTTGGCTGAAAGCTACCTAAAAATATTAACACTCTAACTGACATTAAGAAAATATTGATCAGTATTCTTATCTTGGATACTTCTTAAGCTGTCGAAGATTGTTACCATGGTAAAAAGGAGAGTTTGGAGACTTGAAGCGTAGTGATGGGGGGGGTTGTGTGGCGCAGCCTAGTGAGTGCTTAGTCAGGTTACCAATGGACTGTATCTCTCTCCAGTCGTCTTTATTAAATATTCTGTCCATGCGCAGCTCTTTCTTCTCTAATGTGTTCGCAGGAATAATCATTGAAATGGTGGTAGTCAGCCTATGCTCATCCCTTGGGTGGTATGACATCAGCCCATGCCACTCCCGTGGGTGGTATGACATCAGCCCATGCCCATCCCGTGGATGGTATGACATCAGCCCAATGCCCATTCAAATTCAAATTCAAATTCAAAGTTTATTCTCTATAAGGATTACAACGCCGAGTTTACAGAAATTTGGTTATTGTGTGGTTTACATGTAGTAAAATAGTGATTACAGAGTGTACCACTAGAACGCTTAGCATGGCTAGGCATTTCGGGCAGACTTAGTTTCATTCTTAATTGTAAAATATTACAAATTATGAGGTAAGTTGGTATTATGGCTAAGTGACTAAATACTAGTTTGTGAGTTTAGCAATGTAAATGCTTTTGTTTTGGCACAGTACATAGTTTCAGTATTGGAGTATCACAGGATTCATTATTTTAAGATTGAGATTAATATTTCTGTTTATGGTCAAATGAGTCAGTGAGTATAAGTGTGAACCACCAGGTGGTATTCGTGTAGTTAGTTGACAGGGTGTATCAGGGAGATAAGATGTTTTCTAATGGTAGTTTTGAAGGTGATGAATGTGTCTGCAGTTCTCAGGTAGGGTATTCCAGATTTTAGGGCCTTTGACATACATTGAATTTTTGTAAAGGTTTAGTCGGACACGGGGAATGTCGTAGAGATGTTTGTGTCTGGTGTTATGCCCGTGGGTTCTGTCACAACTATCAAGAAAGCGTTTTAGGTCAAGGTTGATATTAGAGTTTAAGGCCCTGTAGATGTAGATTGCACAGTAGTAAGTGTTCGGTTCGGTTCTGATGACCAGAGCTTTGGTAAGATGGGTAAGGAAGAAGGATGGGTAAGGATGGAAATATTGGAAAAGGGTGGGAGGGGGATAGAGGTAGGATATAAAAGGTAAGTGGCCCAACCACTTTGGTGTAATTTAAAAAGTGTATGTGAATTGATAAAATATTCCTTAAGGGGTATAATACTAACCCATCAGAGTCACATAGATATAATAGGTATATAAGTACATGACTCTGAATTGGTAGTAATTATACAAGTTGCAATTTTTTTTTTTTTCGCGATTGCACAACGGATATTTATACGACAAGAAAGGCGATAATTTTCTGGCCAGTTTATAAGTTCGTGACAATAGCTTCTTAATGGTGGTGTCCAACAATAGTCAATAGCATAATTTTACATTAGAAAGTTATTTAAGATGTCTCCCTAATTGGGGGCGATGATTTTCTCAGTATACATAGAAGGGTTCTGGTGGTATCCAATCTTCTTCATCAGGTAAGTTGCTCAAAATCATGGGTCGAGGGTAATCATCTTTATGAATAAAACGACGAACCCTCTGTGGGAGAGTCATTCTTTGAGTCCTGTGAGGCGGAGTATTGATGGTGTAATCGGTGGTATTTATCACTTGTATAGGATGTTCTCTATCTGGCATGTATAGTTCTTGCATTGTATAAAGTTGTTTCTTTTTTAGGGTGTCAAGGCGTACATTTATGGCAGTAATATCTTGTTGTGTGTGTAAATCTGCCATTTTAACTCTGTCTCTCCTCCTGGTATCGGTAATAAAGCGAAGAGCTCTATTCTGGACCCTTTGTGACCGTAGCATGTTGGTCTTTGTTGTTAATGACATTGGGACACAAGGGTATTCGAGTATAGGTCTTATTATCATTTTATACAGATTTTTTTGACATGTTGAGGGGCTTGATTGAATCGAAAGAGTCTGCTAAGACCAGCTTTGGCTGTGTTGATCTTTTTAGTTACATGAGATGTTGAGTGGAGCAGCCTGTCTATTTCATATCCCAAGATCTTGTTAGGGTTTCTAATGGCTACAGGTGTACCTCTGATGGAGATACCCCCTTTATCTTCGATGGTTGATGCAAAACATCCTATCGTGCTAACAAGGACCTTGTCAGGATTAGTCGTAATTCTCCATTTCTTCTCCCAATTAGATGTTCGACGAAGTTCAATATTCATTTTTTCTATGACTCTCTCATACTTGTATTTTCCTGTTACTGGAGTTGATGAGACGACATGAATAACATCATCTGCAAACTGTGTCACAATTGTGTCATTAAACTCTGGTTGAGGAAGGTCATTCACATAAATGTTAAACAGAAGTGGACTGAGACAAGAACCTTGTGGGACACCAGCCGTCGGTATAAAAGGTTCTGTCGACTTGCCATGAAAGGTGGGAATGATTTTTCTTTGAGTTAAGAAATTATAAATTACTCTGAGAAAAGTCCAGTTATGGTCTGGTAGGTCAATGAGTTTGTATATAAGGCCATCATGCCATAAGCTATCAAAAGCTTTATGAACATCTCTGGTGGCAATTAAGGCAAGATTGCCCTGCTGTTTTAGACTTGCTACAGTGTCAAATATAACATTTATTGCATGATTGGTACCTCTATGTGTTCTAAAGCCAAATTGTTTTTCAGTAAACAAGTGATTAAACTCCATATAGTAATTCAATCTGTTGGAAATGACTTTCTCAAGAACTTTTCCAGTGACTTCAAGTAAAGATATAGGTCTATAGTTCCCAGGTTGGTGGATGTCTTTATTGGGCTTAGCAAGAAAGATCATCCTAGCAGTCTTAAAAACAACTGGAAAATGTCCTGAGGCCAAGATGGCATTAAAGATATTTACCAAGGACTGTTTGCAATTTCTAGGTAGGTACTTTATTTGTTTCATTGTTATTCCAGAGAGGCCAGGGGCTCTATTTCTCATTCTTCCAATAACCTGACTTATCTCTAGTAATGTAATAGGTCTAGTAAGCGGGTGGGTATCTTCAAGAGTTGAAGTATCGATGGTAGGTAGTGGTTGTAGATCATCCAAGTTCTCATCTCTCCATTCATTTACTAACTGATAATGATTATTATTAAATTGACGACTGTTATTGTGAGAGAGAATTTTCTCCCATACATCACCCATCAAATTAGCCTGGTCCTGTGGATCGTCAAGTTTAATTTCAACATCTTCATCATCCTCATCAGTGAAGGTATGAACTAGGTAGTTAGGAACCTTGTGCTTTCCCCCTAAAAGTTGTCGGATCTTACTCCAAAATTTTGCTGGTTCACGTTTATATTGATTAGCTTGAAGAACTAGAAATTTCCATATGTCTCGTTTGTGTTGACTAATCATGTTAATTAATTCGTGCCTTAATCGGTGCAGTGTAGCTGCTGGTGGTTGTCGCGTTTGAAGATGCCTTCGACATTCTGCTTGATAATTTCTTAAAGTGTCTCTAATTTCTCTAGTAGGTTTATATTGTTGGTATATCTTTGTGGAAGCTAATTGGCAAGTTGCATTGGTAGCTTCAATTATTCGATTGTGCAGGGACCTGATTGCATCATCAATTGCACTGGAAGGTAGATTTTCCAAAGACACAATTTCATCCTCACCCAGATATGCCCTGAAGGGGTCAAATCCTAGGGTGTTAAGATTGGGTTTAGGAGTAACAGGTATTCTAAATGGAGAAGTTTGTAGTTGTATTATAACAGGGATATGGTCAGATCCTACATTTCCACCAGGAGATATACGACAGTGAAAGATGTCACAGTCTCTGTTTGTCAGTACTATATTTGGTGTTCCTGGATGAGGTCCAATGTACGATTTGAAGAATGGGCCTTGAAATGACAAGTTTCTAGCTGTCATGATATTAAAGAGTTGTTTTCCTTTTAAGTCACCCAGTGGAATACCAGCTCCACAGTTGAAGAGGGCAGGGTGATGAGCATTAAAATCTCCCGCTAGAATTGTTGGAATATTTCTGCTTAATATCCTATGTAGAGGAATTGACTCTATATATGGCTGTCTCGGGGGAAAATATCCAGTTCCTATCACTAGTTGTCCATGCGACGTTGTTAGTTCTATTGCAAGAATGTTATCTTCATCAACATGAATATTTTTAAATGTATAGCCTAATTTAACCAAGATGGCTACACCACTAAAGGGTCCTCTCGATTTCTCCACAGTACAGTATCCACGTAATTTAATATGTTGATCAACTCTTGCAGCTGTCTCGTTCAAAAGTATAACATCGGGATTGTAATTATGTAGTTCAACCTCAAGAAGGTAACGGTTATTAAAGAAATGTTGAACATTAAGTTGGAAAATTGTAATCCCCATTATTTCTTTTTCTTCGCTCGTACACTGCGTTCTGAACGCCTGCAAGTAATGTCATGTGTTGTATCCACACTATCCCTGCTGGACTCGTCAAGGGGAGGAGGGAACTTTTGCGTGGATGCTTGTGTATTAAAAATGCCATCATCTTCACTAGAGGCAGTAATATTAACAGACTCATTAGAATCGTTAGAGTCGTTAGAGTCATCATCATAAAACTGAGTTGTGCTATTCTCAGTTTCAGGAAGCAGAGGCTCGTGAGAGTTAATGGGAGACTGTGTAGGCTCCAAGGGAATATTAGATAGGCAAGGTGAGTTACCTTGGGAAAGTTCCTGTTCAACAGGATCAGCTACAATAGCGGGAGAGTAGGCACCACTTTCTGGGGCATTGTTATGTTCAGGTGTTGACTTATCGGGTTGAGAGGAGTTGACAACCTGGGTTTGCGAGGAGGGCGATCCCTGGGCCAGGGATGACTTAGGCTTATTTTTAGATGTAGAGTATGGTACATACTTCTTGTTATGAGAAGGCTGGGTCATAATAGCCTTCACATTTTCAGGGATAGTGATGGGAGTGATCCCATTAGCCATTAACAGATCATTTAAAACCTGAGAGCAGAGTTGAATGTCACCACCTGCTATGTCTTTGGCCATCAAGTACATTAGTTGTGCTCTCGTTATATCCCCGTCTGTGGATACCTGAGACATATGAGATGCGACTGAACCTTGTTGTTGTGTCTGTTGTAAGTGAGGGTTAGATTGGGGCGCTCCAAGAGGGGCAGAATTCCAAACATTGGAACCATTGGTAGAGACCTGAGGAGTCCCACTTGATCCAGGCAGAGCTGGGAAGGAAGTTTGGGACATGGTTGGCGGTGCCTGGGGAGTGGTCTTCTTAGAAGTGGATAGTTTCTTGGCGTCAAGAATTTTCTGCATTTCCTTTTTTCTTTCAGGACAAATAGCAGAAACAGCATGATGTTTTCCATTACAGAGGACACATTTAGGTGTATTTTTATTGGTACAATCACGATACGAATGTTGGCCAGAGCAAATGCTACAAATTTGCCCTTGTGTACTGCATTTGTTGTTGTTATGACCAAAGGCATAACACTTGAAACATTGTGTCACACTGACAAAGCGTTCCAGAGAAATTTGGTCAGGTGTACATCTGGTGCCAAAACATTTGAAGCCATTTTGACACACAAGTTTGGCCTCCTCAGGTGTCTTGAGTATTAATTTTAAAGTTACCTTATTGTTGTTGGGATTCGAGAATTTATGTGCTTCTACAACCCTAAGGTCAGAATTCTCGGTATTAATGTTATCAACAATTTCATTAACAGTGCTGTGTTTCATAAAACTGTTGATTCTGGCCACAAACACAGTCCTCTGAGCTTGATAGCTGTCAGGTGCCTGGAGTTTACCTGGAGAGAGTTTCGGGGGTCAACGCCCCCGCGGCCCGGTCTGTGACCAGGCCTCCTGGTGGATCAGCGCCTGATCAACCAGGCTGTTGCTGCTGGCTGCACGCAAACCAACGTACGAGCCACAGCCCGGCTGATCAGGAACTGACTTTAGGTGCTTGTCCAGTGCCAGCTTGAAGACTGCCAGGGGTCTGTTGGTAATCCCCCTTATGTGTGCTGGGAGGCAGTTGAACAGTCTCGGGCCCCTGACACTTATTGTATGGTCTCTTAACGTGCTAGTGACACCCCTGCTTTTCATTGGGGGGATGGTGCATCGTCTGCCAAGTCTTTTGCTTTCGTAGTGAGTGATTTTCGTGTGCAAGTTCGGTACTAGTCCCTCTAGGATTTTCCAGGTGTATATAATCATGTATCTCTCCCTCCTGCGTTCCAGGGAATACAGGTTTAGAAACCTCAAGCGCTCCCAGTAATTGAGGTGTTTTATCTCCGTTATGCGCGCCGTGAAAGTTCTCTGTACATTTTCTAGGTCGGCAATTTCACCTGCCTTGAAAGGTGCTGTTAGAGTGCAGCAATATTCCAGCCTAGATAGAACAAGTGACCTGAAGAGTGTCATCATGGGCTTGGCCTCCCTAGTTTTGAAGGTTCTCATTATCCATCCTGTCATTTTTCTAGCAGATGCGATTGATACAACGTTATGGTCCTTGAAGGTGAGATCCTCCGACATAATCACTCCCAGGTCTTTGACGTTGGTGTTTCGCTCTATTTTGTGGCTAGAATTTGTTTTGTACTCTGATGAAGATTTAATTTCCTCATGTTTACCATATCTGAGTAATTGAAATTTCTCATCGTTGAACTTCATATTGTTTTCTGCAGCCCACTGAAAGATTTGGTTGATGTCCGCCTGGAGCCTTGCAGTGTCTGCAATGGAAGACACTGTCATGCAGATTCGGGTGTCATCTGCAAAGGAAGACACGGTGCTGTGGCTGACATCCTTGTCTATGTCGGATATGAGGATGAGGAACAAGATGGGAGCTAGTACTGTGCCTTGTGGAACAGAGCTTTTCACCGTAGCTGCCTCGGACTTTACTCTGTTGACGACTACTCTCTGTGTTCTGTTAGTGAGGAAATTATAGATCCATCGACCGACTTTTCCTGTTATTCCTTTAGCACGCATTTTGTGCGCTATTACGCCATGGTCACACTTGTCGAAGGCTTTTGCAAAGTCTGTATATATTACATCTGCATTCTTTTTGTCTTCTAGTGCATTTAGGACCTTGTCATAGTGATCCAATAGTTGAGACAGACAGGAGTGACCTGTTCTAAACCCATGTTGCCCTGGGTTGTGTAACTGATGGGTTTCTAGATGGGTGGTGATCTTGCTTCTTAGGACCCTTTCAAAGATTTTTATGATATGGGATGTTAGTGCTATTGGTCTGTAGTTCTTTGCTATTGCTTTACTGCCCCCTTTGTGGAGTGGGGCTATGTCTGTAACTGGGGTAACACCAGAAGTCTTCAGTTTATCCAAGACATCAAGCTTTAGTAGTTGAAGTAACTCTTCTTCCGAAGAGAGGAGAAGTACTGCTCCAGCGTGGGTTTGAAAAACATCCACTGGAGCAACAGTTGAGTTGGAGCAAATACATTTGAGAATGTCTTTCATGGACATTTGATTTCCATCAATGCGTAATCTTACACGAATCCTCGCCATGATGCCTGGGAAGGAGCATCTGGCAGAGGAGTTGCTTAACAAAAAGGTATCTTTCCTTAATGTTAGCCTAACATCCTATTTCAGCTGACTTATGAAGGTCAGCCCCTAAGATAGCCTACCCTCGAGTAGTGAGGGGAAAGGGCCCAAGGCAAAGATCGGCTGGATTTTAAAAAACCACACGGGCTACCAGATGGTCAAAATGCCTTGTGTTAACTCGCCAAAGCGAAGTTGCCGAAAAAGAAGAAGATAGGACAGTCAGAAGGATAGCAATGTATGTAGTGTGTTAAGTGTGTGGGCCAGTGTTGATGTATGGGTGAGGGGAGGATGGGGAAGGATGGGGGGATGGGGATGAGAGGGGTGAACAAGCAAGCAAGTCACCGCCTTACCCTCTTGATGGGATGGGGCTCGAAGTGACTGCAAGCAAGTCTCCTCTCAGCTCTGGTGAAGAACTACTTAGGATAACCCAAGTAAATTCTCGAGCAACAGTGTTCAGAGTTGCTCAGCTGAAGAGCAGGAACGACGACGTCTTCTCTCCACGGTGGCTGGGCTGCAACCTCATATATTTTCTGTCGTAGTAAGTGTGGATGTACTGAACAGGGAGTAAGTTTAGGTCTATGAAGAGTGGGGGGGTGTGTTGCCAGGGATGGGATTTAGTGATTATTCTTACTGTAGCTTTTTGTTGGGTTATTATTGGCTTTAGGTGTGTTGCTGCAGTTGATCCCCAAACACAAATAGCATAGGTGAGGTATGGATAAATAAGTGAGTGGTATAGTGTGAGAAGGGCATTTTGCGGCACGTAGTATCGTATCTTGGAGAGGATCCCAACCGTTTTGGATACTTTTTTGGTTATATGCTGGATATGGGTGCTGAAATTCAGGTTGTTGTCAAGGTATAAGCCTAGGAATTTTCCCCCATTATTTCTGGTAATTAGAGTGTTGTCAATCTTAATGTTAATTTGTGCATCTCCTGCTCTGCTACCAAACATAATATAGTAGGTTTTGTCAGTGTTAAGCGTAAGTTTATTGGCTGTCATCCAAGTCGACATTTTGATCAGCTCCTCATTCACAGTGGTGTTGAGGGTGGCAAGATTAGGGTGAGAGATGACATAAGTCGTGTCGTCAGCAAAGAGAATGGGTTTCAGGTGTTGGGATACGTTTGGAAGGTCATTGATGTATATGAGGAAGAGCAGGGGACCAAGGACACTTCCCTGCGGAACTCCAGTATCAAGTGGCCGTGTTGCTGATGCTGTGTCTTTAATGGTGACATACTGATACCTATTAGTAATGTAAGATTTAAAATAAGCAAGCGCATGGCCTCTTATACCGTAATGATCAAGTTTGTGGAGTAGGATGTCGTGGTCTGTGTCAAAAGCTTTTCTTAGGTCAATAAAAATTCCTAGTGGATATTCCTTATTTTCCAATGCTGTGTAAAGCAGATCTAGCATTTTTATGATTGCATCATTAGTGCTTTTATTTTTCCTGAATCCAAATTGGCAGGGGCTGAGTATGTTTTGAGCCGTTATAAATGAATACAGTCTCCTGTGCACGAGTTTCTCAAAGATTTTGGATAGCAATGGTAAGTTAGATATTGGCCTATAGTTGTTTAAGTCTGTAGGGTCACCACCTTTATGTATTGGTGTAACCCTTGCCATCTTGAGTAGTTTCGGGAAGGTGCTAGTCTCTAGTGACTTGTTAAAGAGCAATGAAACAGCATGCGAAAGGACATGGGCCGCTCCCTTGTACAGTAATGGTGGGACATGAGACAGATTCCCTGAGTTATTTTTAAGTGACTTTATAATCTCGGTGACTTCCGTGGGCTCAGTTGGTGCAAGATAGAAGGAATTAGGGAAATTCCCATCTAGGTAGTCCCCGGCATGGGCATTGGTATGTTGGATTTTACTGGCGAGATTAGATCCTATGGTTGAGAAGAAGTCGTTTATCTTGTTAGCTGTGTCAGTGGGATGTAGTGGTGTTTCATTAGGTTTAGTTAGGACAATATTCTTGGTTTTTCTCAGTTTGTGGGTCCCTAGAATCTGAGAGAGTGTTTTCCAGGTCTTTTTTATATCTCCTCTAGTGTCTGTGAATCTACTGGAGTAGTATAGTTGTTTGGCTTTCTTTATTACTTTGGTGAGAGCTGATGAATAGTGTTTAAGAATATCTTTGTGTATTAAGCCTTGTCTATATTGCTTTTCATATTGGTGTTTCTTGTCAATGGATTTCAGAATGGTGCTGGTTAGCCATGGGCAACCAAGCCGTTTGTTTGTGATCTGTTTTGTTTTTATAGGACAATGTTTGTTGTATAGTCTAAGTAATTTGTTAAGAAAAATGTCTGTCTAGTCATCAATACCATTGGCCTTGGAGAATTCTGTAGGCCAGTCAACAGTCTCTAGGTCAGCTGTGATTATTATTATTATAATCAAGGGGGAAGCGCTAAACCCGGAGGATTATACAGCGCCTGGGGGGGGGGATGTGGAAGGCATTCAGGCTTAATTCGGGGAACTGGAGCACAGATCCAATTCCCTAAATCAAGAGCCCCTCACCAACATCAAGGAACCTTCCTTGAGGGGAGGTCAGCTGTGAACTTCCTTACTGAGGCCTCGTCATGGAGTCTAAATGAGACTTTGTTGTATTCAAGTGGTGGTTTACTAATGTTTGTCAGGAGGAAGGTAGGGTAGTGGTCTGTAGTGCTATCTGTGATTATCCCTGATTTAAGGGGGGCTAGTATATTGGTCCATATGTGGTGTGTTATGGTTGCACTTGTTTCAGTGAGCCTGGTTGGTTTAGTTATTGTTGGTATGAGAAGTGTGTTGTTCATATTGTTGATGAAATCAGTTACAGGCTGATCATCTAGTGAGCCAAGGTTGATGTTGATGTCTCCAGCTAAGAGAAGGTGGTGCTTATTCATTTGTCTGTTTGTTATTAGTGACTTTAATTTCTCACTGAAATTTGGGATGTTTGTGTGAGGTATCCGGTAAATGGCACCGATTGTTATAGGCGTCTTAAGGTTTTTTACAGTAAAATTAGCAAAAATGTATTCCCCATATTCATCACTAAAGCAAGTGGTGCTAATACAAGATAATTGGTTAGAGTAATAGATTGCAATACCACCCCACTGTTTGCGTTGAGTTGACCCGTGGGGCTGTCACCGGAGCCACGATGGACTTGTTACTACCGGCGATTATCCATGATACCTACGGTATCGCAAATGAAGAGATATGTGGTGTAGCACTTAATGGGACGACACGGATCTTCGTTAAAATGACGTCAGCAAATGTTTATGAAGCGGTGGTGGATAAGTATCAAGAGACCATTATAGCCGTCAATTCAGCTGTATCAGTACGTCTTCATGATGTATCACGACACTACACATGGGTTAAAATAAGGAATGTGCCTTTTGAGGCGAATGAATTTGTTATAAAAGATGAACTACGTAATTATGGTACGGTTCATATGGCCTCTGTAGGTCGGTGGGCCGCTGGACCTTATGCTGGAAGTTTGGAGGGAACATATTCAGTCAAAATGACCTTACGCCATCCCATACCGTCCTATATTATGTTGCAAGCATTTCGAACTCAAGTATATGTAACATATGCGGGGCAACGTCGTACGTGTCGGCTGTGTGGGTCGTATGACCACATAGCGGCACAGTGTTTACCTGGAGTTTACCTGGAGAGAGTTCCGGGGGTCAACGCCCCCGCGGCCCGGTCTGTGACCAGGCCTCCTGGTGGATCAGAGCCTGATCAACCAGGCTGTTGCTGCTGGCTGCACGCAAACCAACGTACGAGCCACAGCCCGGCTGATCCGGAACTGACTTTAGGTGCTTGTCCAGTGCCAGCTTGAAGACTGCCAGGGCTCTGTTGGTAATCCCCCTTATGTGTGCTGGGAGGCAGTTGAACAGTCTCGGGCCCCTGACACTTATTGTATGGTCTCTTAACGTGCTAGTGACACCCCTGCTTTTCATTGGGGGGATGGTGCATCGTCTGCCAAGTCTTTTGCTTTCGTAGTGAGTGATTTTCGTGTGCAAGTTCGGTACTAGTCCCTCTAGGATTTTCCAGGTGTATATAATCATGTATCTCTCCCTCCTGCGTTCCAGGGAATACAGGTTTAGGAACCTCAAGCGCTCCCAATAATTGAGGTGTTTTATCTCCGTTATGCGCGCCTTGAAAGTTCTCTGTACATTTTCTAGGTCGGTAATTTCAGATGCCTTGAAAGGTGCTGTTAGTGTGCAGCAATATTCCAGCCTAGATAGAACAAGTGACCTGAAGAGTGTCATCATGGGCTTGGCCTCCCTAGTTTTGAAGGTTCTCATTATCCATCCTGTCATTTTTCTAGCAGATGCGATTGATACAATGTTATGGTCCTTGAAGGTGAGATCCTCCGACATGATCACTCCCAGGTCTTTGACGTTGAGTGTGGTAAGCGTCGTGGGAATCTCCAAATATCGCAACAGCAACAACCGGAAGAGGTCGAGGAAGTTGAGGGACGAGAACAGTCTTATGCTCACCCGTCTCGACAACGGACATCTTGGAGTGAAGAGGTAGAAAAAGCGCAGGAGAATGCTTTGGAGGATGCAAAACAGCGAGAAGAATCACCATCACTGGACATAAATAAAGTATTTGAAGAGACTCTGCCCACTATGGGGGACGAGGATGTAGCGGCGTCTTTAGTGAAGGCACTGGATGTATTGTTAGACGAGTCGATCGTCAACCGTGTGGAGGATCCAGGTGCAAATTTGGGATCGGTTGAGCATCATGGTGAGGCGACGGATGAAAGCATTGAGTCTGGTGTGTCGCATGGTATGATGGTGAATATAGCAGAAGTGGAGGTGCATCATGATAGTACTAAAGAAATCCCAATGCAGGTGGAGGGTAGGACGCGAAAGCGAACTGCGACCCCATCAGACTCAGACGAAGTGCTTACTCCTGCCCAAAGGCCAGGGAAAAAGTCTTGGGCGGATGTACAGAGGAAAGAGAACAGTGAATCCACGAAACAAGAGTTTATCAAGGTGATTCCCAAAAAAGGGGAGAGGGATAGAGGTGTAAAATGTATAAGTGAAAAGTCTATACCTAGAACCAAAGGAAAATCCCATTAATTGACTTTAAGGTTTTGACAATAAATATTAACGGTTTGAGATCTGAGCGGAAGCGAAAGTGGTTTAATGAATTTTTGGTGCGTCTAGATGTGGATGTGGTATTTATCCAAGAACACAATTACAGAATTGGATGTGAGTTAGAAATGGATGGTTACGATGTGTATATGGAATATGCGACGAGGTTAAAAGGAGGCGTCGCCATTCTGGTAAAGGAAAATAGCCCGTTTGTAGTACGCCATAGTGAAAGGGGGGAGGGGAGAGTGATTAGGGTGGATGGGTTATGGGGTAGAGTACATATAAGTTTTGTAGGTGTATATGGGCCGGCCGAGGGAGATGTACGACTTAAAACTCATTTTGTACAAGATGTATTAGTATATTATCTACGTAGTTTACCAAATGTAGCGATAATAGGGGGAGACTGGAATTGTGTAATACGACGAAAAGATGTGGAGCCTCGAGGAGCGGGTTGTTGCTTGGGGTTTTTGGGAGATTTATTGACGAGTGTGGGTTTAATGGATGTGTGTGTGGGGGGGGGGGTGGCAATGTGGAGCATACTTTCATTAGACGAGATTATGCGGCGAGATTGGATAGATTGTACGTGTCTAGTGCGGTTACAGTGCGGAGAGTGAGTGTGATAAATGTGGTTTTTTCGGATCATAGAGGAGTTGTACTGGATGTAGATATTGCGGGTGTGCCTAGAAGGGGTCCGTCATTTTGGAAATTAAATGTAAAGTTATTGAAAAGAGAGGAAAGTCGTTTGTCTTTTGGGCATCTATGGGAATGCCTTGTGGTTGAAGCACCTGGAGATGTGGCTTTGGTTAATTGGTGGGAAACGATAGCCAAAAAGCGAATTAAGGAATATTATATTAGTCAGGGAGTGAGATATAATCAGTTACAGTATGGTTTCCAACGATATTTAGAGGGGCAGTTGCGCGACTGCTATGTACAAGCGAATGCTAATTATCCTGTTACAGAAATTGAACGAATTAAGGAGCAACTACGAAATTTACAAAACGAAAGGTTTGATGGGGAAAGGCTTAAGGGTGGAATCGAAGAGGTTTTGTGGGGAGATCGGCCGTCGGCGTGTGTGTTGAGGAATCAACACAGACGTCGCAAAGCAATGGAGTTAATGGGGTTGAATGTCCAGGTAGGTATGCAGGGGTATAGAGTGAATCAGGTGTTGACGACGACGGAGGGTATGAGTGGGTATATTGATGCTTGGGTTAAATTGAAAACGCAAAGTGTTGGAATAAGTGAAATTGCATTGCAGTCAATCGGTAGGTTTGTGCGTTGTGAGCTGGAGGAGCATGATCGTTTGATGTTGGGAGGGCCGATAACGGAGTGTGAGACTTGGGAGGCTTTATCTGGGGCGCAATTGGGTAAGGCGCCAGGAACAGATGGGTTGCCCAGCGACTTTTATCTTCAAAATTGGAACGTTTTAAAGGGGTTTTTGGTACGTTTATTCAATATCATGAAGCGGGATGGGGTTTTAGGGGAACAACAAAGGTTGGCTGTGGTCGTCCTAGTTCCTAAAGGCGAGCCATTAACGGTTAAAGATTATCGTGCAATCTCGTTATTATGTGGGGACTATAAAATTTTTGGAAGGATCTTGGCCAACAGAATAAAAAAAGTCCTGGGCAAAGTGATTGACAAGGGACAATATGGGGTGCCGGGCAGGTCTATGTATGAAGGTCACGGTATGATTAGAAGTTTTATTGAAGAAAGAGTAAGATTGGGAGGGGGGGGGTATTGGCTATAGATTGGGAGGCGGCATATGATAGTGTGGAACGGGAGACGTTATGGAAGATAATGAGATGGCAGGGGTTTGGGGCGGAAATTATATCATGGGCCAAATTAATGTATCAGGAGGCATCTTTGCGTGTGCAGGTGAATGGGAGGTTGGGAGATCGGATTCAGATGGGAAGGGGTTTGCGTCAAGGTTGTCCCCTTTCACAAATTTTTTTTGCTTGTTTTCAAGATCCCTTTTATAGAGGGATAAGGGTTTTATTGGAAGCAAAGGGGATGGGTAATGTAAGGGATGGGGGAGCGGGCATTGTTGGATATGTCGACGACACGACGATTTTGGTGAGAGAAAACATGGATTTGATTCGGGTAGAAAAGTTAGTGAAAGTTTTTGAAAAGGCTACTGGCATGACGATCAACATGGGGAAAACAAAGTATATGAATCTTGGAAAAGGGTCGCGTGAGGAAGGAATGGTAGCTGAAAGGTGGGAAAGGGTGGACCAAATAAAGATATGTGGGATCGTTTATGTAAATGATATCAAGTCAGCACAACAAATAAATTCCGTGCGTATCGTTGATAGTGTTCTGAAGCGTCTTAGTGGGTTAAGAGCTGCTAATTTAAGTTTGCAACAAAGGGTGATAACAACGAATGTGCTATTATATAGTAAACTATGGCATGTTACGGTAATATTTCCGATACTTCGTTGTGAATTAAAAAGGTTACAAAATAGTGTTTTTAGATTCATTTGGGGAACAGGGAGCGAATGGTTAAGTAGAGCGGTTGTCACACTCCCGGTTGGCCGTGGAGGGCTGGGTCTTATAGATGTCGAAAAGAGGATAATAAGTATGTATTTAAAACAGTTATAAGCGGGAGGGGGGGCGAAAGAAGACGGTCTTCATAGGATACATCAGGATATGCGACGGTGGTGGGGGGGTCGGGAGTTCATGATAGGTGAGGCAATGTTACGGGTCTTCATAAACGTGAGGGATCACTCACAAATTAAATTGAGAAATCTTGATAGGGCAGATGGTAAGGCTGTGGTAGCGGCGGTAGAAGGAGTTTATCCGATGTATGATTGGCATAATATTTGGGGGCGTTTAAATAAATTGCGTTTAAAACCTAAAGTCAGAGAAGTTATGTATAGATTTTTACATGGAATCTTGCCGTCAGGAATGGTTTTATTCTATAAGAGAATACGAGAGGATGGGGAATGCAAGGATTGTGGAGGATTGGCGACTATTTATCATACGGTATATTTTTGCGATTGTATTGAACTTATAAGGGTTTGGATGGGTAAGGTTTTAAGGTTAGTGGGGGGAGGGGGTTTGCAGGTTTTGAGGGTTTTAAGTTTAGATATAACTGGGGTGAATAAAAGGGTTGAGAATGCGATTGGGTATATGATTACGGATTATATATACATGTGGGCTATGAGGGAGGCGGACGTGCGTGCAAGAATTAATGCATTGGCAGCAACTTTTTATAGGACACAGTGTAGAAATAAAGGGGTGTATGGAGGGAGATGGGAGACAGATTTTAGTGAGGGTTATCGAAATTTCACATTAAGGGATTTATGGGATTTGCAAAATGGGTAAGGGGATACGACGGGCTATTTTCCTAGACTTGGGTGTGAGCATGGAGAGCTGTTTATATGGATGTATAATTGAGTTTTGATATCTAGAGGCAGTAGGGTTATTACCCCGAGGGTTTCAGCAACTACACAGTTATCATTTAGAAAGGTAGCACTACGATTGCATATTTTTATCATGGATAGATCATTTCAAGGACTTCATGATGAAAATTTTCAATGAGACTCAAATATGTTCATAGGAGTCTTTACTGTTTTTGATTCAATTGTAAGTGGTAAAAAGTGTTTCCTAGCATAACCAATTGGTTTTTATTTTATGTTATATTTTATGCTGTGTTACAGTGTGCTTTTCAGTAATATTATATTACATGTAACTAGTTTGCATTATTTTTCTTTGTTTTGCTGAGATGTAAAATATCACATCGTAGTTTTGTGTTGTTATATTGGATGTTTTTATAGTGACTTTTAGTATTATCCCGTTTCCTTCTTTGAATACTAAATACCTATGTATGTTAAGATCTCGTGATAATCGCCAAAATTAATGTTTTGAGTATCGTGGTGCTCTGTTAAGCACCTGAGATCTTAGAATTATTCTTGCATACGTGTGTTGACAGGCAGAAACCTCACCTAGTATGTGCCTGATGTAGTCTCGTGTTGTGTAATGTGTGTGCTTGTGTATGTGTGTCATTGTGCGTGTTTGTTTGTTTTGTTTTTTATCTCTGTTTTATTGTACAATCTTCATAATTTCCAGTGTTTGATGTTTGGTAATATGTAACCTTGTTAGAGATGTTCTTTAACAAATAAAACAATACCACTGTAATGTATAGTGTTGTGTGTGAGTGTATTATCACTGTAATATACGGTGTGTTGTGTGTGAGAATGTATTACCACTGTAATATACGGTGTGTTGTGTGTGAGAGTGTATTATCACTGTAATATACGGTGTGTTGTGTGTGTGAGTGTATTACCACTGTAATATACGGTGTGTTGTGTGTTTACCTGGAGAGAGTTTCGGGGGTCAACGCCCCCGCGGCCCGGTCTGTGACCAGGCCTCCTGGTGGATCAGCGCCTGATCAACCAGGCTGTTGCTGCTGGCTGCACGCAAACCAACGTACGAGCCACAGCCCGGCTGATCAGGAACTGACTTTAGGTGCTTGTGTGAGTGTATTACTACTGTAATATACGGTGTGTTGTGTGTGAGAGTGTATTACCACTGTAATATACGGTGTGTTGTGTGTGTGAGTGTATTACCACTGTAATATACGGTGTGTTGTGTGTGAGTGTATTACCACTGTAATATACGGTGTGTTGTGTGTGAGAGTGTATTACCACTGTAATATACGGTGTGTTGTGTGTGTGAGTGTATTACCACTGTAATATACGGTGTGTTGTGTGTGTGAGTGTATTACCACTGTAATATACGGTGTGTTGTGTGTGAGAGTGTATTACCACTGTAATATACGGTGTGTTGTGTGTGTGAGTGTATTATCACTGTAATATACGGTGTGTTGTGTGTGAGTGTATTACCACTGTAATATACGGTGTGTTGTGTGTGAGAGTGTATTACCACTGTAATATACGGTGTGTTGTGTGTGTGAGTGTATTACCACTGTAATATACGGTGTGTTGTGTGTGAGTGTAATACCAATGTAACATACGGTGTGGTGTGTGTGTGTGTGTATTACCACTGTACTGTATGGTGTCGTTATTAGGTCTCGGGTTAAGTGCGATTCTAGTGCAGTAATCTTTTGTCGTGTATCTTTTTAATATATTTCTGTCATTTGTATCGCACTGTTTTAAATAAAATAAAAAAAAATATACACTTGGAAGGTCCTGGAGGGACTGGTACCAAACCTGCACACGAAAGTCACTCCATATAAGAACATAAGAACATAAGAACGAAGGAACACTGCAGAAGGCCTACTGGCCCATGCGAGGCAGGTCCAAGTCCCTACCGGCTTAAGCCAATGCACCCAACCTAGTCAGGTCAGGTCACATTGACTTAAGGGAGGAACACGGCAACCGACCTGTTAGCACAAGCTATCAGGTCCAACTCACACCCACCCACATCTACTCATGTATTTATCCAACCTATTTTTAAAGCTACACAACGTTCTGGCCTCTATAACGGTACTTGGGAGTTTGTTCCACTCATCCACAACTCTATTACCAAACCAGTACTTTCCTATATCCCTCCTGAATCTGAATTTTTCCAACTTAAAACCATTGCTGCGAGTCCTGTCTAGGCTAGATATTTTCAGCACACTATTTACATCCCCTTTATTTATTCCTGTCTTCCACTTATAAACCTCAATCATATCCCCCCTAATTCTACGTCTTTCTAGAGAGTGCAGTTTCAGGGCCCTTAGTCTATCCTCATAGGGAAGGTTTCTGATACATGGGATCATCTTTGTCATCCTCCTTTGTACATTTTCCAGAGAATTTATATCCATTCTGTAATACGGTGACCAAAACTGTGCAGCATAATCTAAATGAGGCCTAACCAAGGATGTATAGAGTTGAAGAACAACCTGAGGACTCCTATTATTTATGCTTCTTGATATGAAGCCAAGGATTCTATTAGCTTTATTGCGAACACTTATGCACTGTTGTCTTGGTTTCAGATTACTGCTAACCAGAACTCCTAAATCTTTTTCGCAATCCGTAATATTAAGATCTACATTATTTAGTTTATATGTGGCATGGTTATTGTCCTGTCCAACATTTAGAACTTTGCATTTGTCTATATTAAACTGCATCTGCCACTTCTCCGACCACTGCATCAGTCTATTCAAATCTTCCTGGAGTGCTCGAATGTCCTCGTCAGAATGAATTCGACGGCCTATTTTGGTGTCATCGGCAAACTTGCCGATGTCGCTCTTTATGCCCTCATCTATGTCGTTTATGTAGATTGTGAACAGCAGGGGGCCCAACACTGACCCCTGTGGAACACCGCTCGTGACGCTTCCCCACTCTGATTTCTCCCCATTTATGCAAACTCTCTGCTGCCTATTTGTCAACCATGCCTCTATCCAGGAAAAAATTTCTCCTCCTATTCCATGTGCTTTAATTTTCCTCAATAGTCTCTGATGTGGGACCCTGTCAAAAGCCTTACTGAAGTCCATATACACAATATCATATTCATTACCATGATCTACCTCCTCAAATACCTTAGTGAAAAAAGTTAATAAATTCGTAAGGCAGGAACGCCCCTTTGTAAAACCATGCTGAGATTCGTTGATTAATTTATGCTTTTCAAGGTGGCTACGAACCGCCTCGGCAATTATTGATTCCATAAATTTTCCCACTATGGAGGTTAGGCTTATTGGTCTATAGTTCGAAGCTAAGGACCTGTCACCTGTTTTGAAAATAGGTATCACATTTGCCATTTTCCACTTATCTGGCACCATGCCAGTTTGTAGTGATATGTTGAAAAGATTAGCCAAAGGTGTGCTAAGCTCCTCTTTACATTCCTTTAGAACCCTTGCATACAGTTCATCAGGGCCTGGGGATTTGTTAGGTTTTAATTTATCTATTTGCCTAAGGACCATGTCACTTGTGACCCTAATAGTGCACAGTTTATTATCGTCCTGTTCTACATAATTTATCATTACTGGAATATCGCTGGTATCCTCCTGTGTAAAAACTGAGAGGAAGTATGTGTTAAAAATTCTACACATTTCCTTATCACTGTCAGTGAGCTGACCCGAGGAACTTTTGAGTGGGCCTATCTTGTCCCTGATCTTACTTCTGTATACCTGAAAGAATCCTTTTGGGTTAGTCTTCGATTCTCTTGCAACTTTAACCTCATAATCTCTATTTGCTTTTCTAATTCCCTTTTTTATTTCTCTCTTTAACTGAATATATCGATTTCTTAATTGCCCCTCTCCTCTTTTGATTTGCCTATATATGCCTCTCTTTTGACCAATCAGATATTTTAATCTATTGTTCATCCATTTAGGATCATTTTTGTTTGATCTGATTTCCCTATTTGGAACATAATTTGACTGAGCAGCTAGAACTATGCCCTGGAAAGCATCATATCGGCAACCATCACCACCTACCTGACCCCTAGTCAGGTCATTCCAGTTCAGCCCACCTAAGTAATTTTTCAGTCCTATGAAATCAGCCAAGCGAAAGTCAGGGACGGAGACTTGATTGCCATTATTAGGGGAATTCCATGATATGTTAAAACTGAGTGATTTGTGATCACTCTCCCCAAGCTCATCATTAACCTCAAGATTATTAATTAGTGTTTCCCTACTGGCAAGAACCAAGTCAAGGAGGTTATTTCCCCTAGTTGGCTCTGTCACAAACTGTTTTAAAAAACAATCCTGGATCGTATCAAGAAAGTCACCCGACTCTAAATTTCCTGTCAAATTGCTCCAGTCAATCTGTCTATAGTTGAAATCTCCCATTAGCACAACATTTTCGTATGTAGATGCCTTACGAATTTCGTCCCATAGAAGTTTACTGCACTCCCTATCAAGATTTGGGGCCCTGTAAATCACACCCAAAATTAGTTTTTCTCGGCCCTCGAGAAGCTGTAACCAAACAGATTCAGTGGCTGACGCTTCTAATTTAATATCTTGTCTAACACAACAATTTAAATTGTCTCTGACATACATCGCTACTCCACCACCTTTCCTGTTGACCCTGTCAGTGTGGAATAATTTATAGCCTTGTATGTGACATTCAGAGGGCATCTCTCTATCTTTCAGATTGAGCCAGGTCTCTGTTATAGCAATAATATCTATGTTTCCTGCACTTGCAATTAATCTTAGCTCATCTATCTTATTTCTAACACTCCTGCTATTAGTATAGTAAACCTTAAGGGAGCTAGTCCCTTGCTGCCCTCTGCTGTCCCCCTTTGTTTGCTGACCTGTTCTATTGTCTTTATTTATAACTTCATGCTGAATGCCTTTTATACATTTACTGTTTCCAACCCTAGTGTTGCAACCTGCTTGTTTCCCACACACACCCATACCTCTATCTTCCATCAGTTTAAAATCATAGGCATTTCACCAATGGCCTTCTCAATCGAGTCTGCAAGTGCTATCACCCCTGCCCCAGAGAGATGAACCCCATCCCTTGCATACATATCATGTTTGCCATAAAAGTTGTTCCAGTTGTCAATGAATGGGATTGCAAGTTCCTTGCAGTATCTGTCTAGCCAGCAATTTACACCAATTGCCCTAGACAACCATTCATTTCCTACTCCCCTTCTAGGCAAGATGCTACATATGATTGGGATCCCTCCCTTAGACTTAATGAAATCTATAGCTGACCTGTACTTATCTAGCAGCTCTTCTCTCCTACCCTTCCCAATATCATTTCCACCAGCACTGAGACAGATAATGGGCTTGTTCCCATTACCTGACATGATATTATCCAGTCTGTTGACAATGTCCCCAACACCAGCTCCAGGGAAGCACACTCTATCTCTCATCTTCTTATTCCTATTACAAAAAGCACGATCAACATATCTTACCTGAGAGTCACCAACCACAAGAATGCGCTTACCTTCATTAGCAGGGGCAGTAGTACCCTTACCTTCACTGGCCACTGAAGTACATTCATCCTGGAGAACAGAGAAGCGATTTCCTACCTTCAGATCTGCACTCTTAACTTTCCTTACTCTGATGCGCCTCCCATTACTGTGAACAACTCGCCACTTGTAGCAGGTGCTGGGCTGCACCTCACTGCTGGTAGCCGTTGCTACCACCCCACCTACAGCCTCCTCACAGTGAGAGACAGACTGCACCTCACTGCTAGAAGCCTCATTCCCCACATCTCCAACCACCTCACACTCTCTCCCAGGCCCATTGAGGTGGACCTTCAGCCTCCTAATCTCCTCCTGGAGAAGCAAGACCTCCTCCTTCAACTCTCCAACCTCAGCTTTTAAAACACTGTAGAAGCAAGCCATACTGAGAGACAACACAATAAGTGTCTGGGGCCCAAGACTGTTCAACTGCCTCCCAGCATACATAAAGGGGATTACCAGTAGACCCCTAGCTGTCTTCAGGAAGGCACTGGACAGGCACCTAAGTCAGTACCTGACCAACCGGGCTGTGGTTCGTACGTCAGCTTGCATGCGGCCAGCAGTAACAGCCTGGTTGATCAGACCCTGATCCGCCCGGTGGCCTGGTGGCTAAAAGCTCCCGCTTCACACACGGAGGGCCCGGGTTCGATTCCCGGCGGGTGGAAACATTTCGACACGTTTCCTTACACCTGTTGTCCTGTTCACCTAGCAGCAAATAGGTACCTGGGTGTTAGTCGACTGGTGTGGGTCGCATCCTGGGGGACAAGATTAAGGACCCCAATGGAAATAAGTTAGACAGTCCTCGATGACGCACTGACTTTCTTGGGTTATCCTGGGTGGCTAACCCTCCGGGGTTAAAAATCCGAACGAAATCTCTTCTCTCTAGCCCTGGTCTCAGACCGGGCCCCGGGGGCGTTGACCCCCGAAACCCTCTCCAGGTATCAGTAAAATGAGTACCTGGGTGCTAGTCGATTGGTGTGGGTCGCATCCTGGGACAAATTTGACCTAATTTGCCCGAAATGCTCTGCATAACAAGTGGCTTTCTATATAGTAGTATGTTATTGATGTCAGGTATGGTCTGTATACCTTGTAGTAAATAAAGATATTATCTTATTACTATAGGTTCGTTATAGTAAAGGACGCCAATGGAAGCAAGTCACTCTGTCTAACTTTCTTTTGGGTTACCCTGGGTGCTCTACACATATGCTGCTATGTATGATGAACTATGTAACTATATGTGTATACCTAAATCAACTTCGTAACTTTGTTTGTAACTTTACGTTCCAGCTGGACCAATCATGGTCCGCCACCAGCCTCGTTCACCATCTAGTTACGTCTCAAGCAAAAATACTTTTAAAACTATTAATTGACATTTTTGTGTATATATGTCACTTAGATACACACAATATTTTTAAATAAACATGAGTTGGAGTTTTCTTGAAAAACTGTTGCATTAAAGCTTATGATTAAGCAACTAATGGGTATAATATCAAGTAAGTAAGACTGTTATAACAAGGAACACTGTCAGCAGCCGGTGGTAGTCATGTTGAGGTTGGCTCTTCCAATTTTTTTAATTTTAATAACAAATTTAATTAGTTTTTTGTATTTATTAAGTGTTAAGTAACCTTCAGCTGAAGTGCTTTGATGCTGATGAAGGCCCAAATGATCAGAGGAACTGGGGTTATTTTTCCTTTTGTGGAAATAAGTCACTAACTTTTTGAGGTTATCCTAGGTAATTTATACTATGAAGTGATAATTGTTCTTATGTGTATCTCTGCCTAAATAAACTTACTTAACTCGTTCCCCAGGCTGTATATAACCAGTACGGATTTGACGCTTTCCTCTAAAATATGCAGCTATAGTTACCTAGCACTACTTTGCCAAACTCGAGTATATTTTTTTAATTTACAATTATGACCTCTTCGTTATCCCTGGTGAAGGTATTGCACTTATCTGTTATTTTATATCCTTGTGTGACTATTTGTAATCATATATCTCCTTTTCTTCCATTCAACCATCAAAGGCATCGTGTGTTTTAGCCTGTCAGTATAATTTTCATTGTACTGTACCGTAACTGTGCTTTTGATAATGGAGTTTAATATTATTATAGTCGTGTTCAGCCAGAAGTACAAGAATAGTAATATATCACAATGACCCTAATGGAAATAAATCACTGACATTTTCGTCACTAACTTTTTTGGGTTATCCTAGGAACTTTACACATATGCTGCTATATATGATAATCTATGTAACTGTATTTGTGTATACTTCAGTAAACTTACTTATCCTAACTATGACCTTTGTGTGTTTAGCGCTTAGTTATGATTATAATAATAATTGGGTTATCCTAGGTAATTTACACATCTTACTATGTATGATTATCTTTGTGTACCTGTACCCAAAAAAAATTTTCGTATTTACCTTTTTATTCATTTTTTTTTTCCTTGAAAGAAAAGGATACATAAAATTGTATGCTGTAGAATTTTTAATTCATTGCTAAATGATAGTGTGTTCCAGGTTAGTTTTGTTGATGGTATGTGTGACCTCAGCCCTGGGGGCCCACACACTGGTGCTGGTGGACACATTAGCTACTCGTGAAACACATTCCATCTTCCTGAAGTCCCTTCAAGGTAAGTTGTTTAAATAGTTTTACCTGGAAATAATGGAATTTTTTTTTTTTATATTTTATTTAAAACTCAGGTACAAAATATATGGGTACATAATCAATATGTAACAAGATACAGGCAGTGAAACAATAATCTGTAGTGACTACACAAATACCGAAGAAGCACTTATATAATGACATCAGAACTGGCTGCACTCAAATCAAACACTGCTTTTATGTACTGTGCTTCATGTGAAAAGATGGTCTTATAATAAACGATAGTCCTACCTGGTAATGCTTACACTGCCCCCCCCCCCTTTGAAAACATACCACTTTCACCTTAGTATACTCATTGACAAATCTCTTATACATTTATAAGAGCATTAAGGACTTCATTGACAACATATATAAACACAATCCAGCCATCTAAAAGGCTGACTATAATACAAGGAATGTCTGAACATGATGGCACACATCCACCATTGAACACAATCCACACCCTGCGTCATTGTTCGCATCGCTGTTGGGCCGTGCGGACGCACTGTGCAGTAGCTCCCACTACAACTGGTTTCTGCGCAGTTTTCACTGTTCAGACATGGCGGAGTACACCGGCAGGAGGATAAATACAGTTTGCATTGAGCTGTTGAGGGGTTCTCTGAGCCCTGCTACTATGAACGTCGTTCTACCTGCAATTATTAGGGATTTATATGGTATCCCTAATGAGGAACTGTATGGTGTGGCCCTTAATGGGATGAAACGAGTATTTGTAAAGTTCCTGAGGAATAGCTGCTACAGCAGTGTGGTGGAGGAGTATCAGGAACGGCGAATGTGTCTCAACTCGACGATGGATGTGTGCTTGCATGACGTATCTACATTCTACACGTGGGTACGAGTGAGGAATGTACCCTTCGAGGCAACGCAGTTTGGTATACAGGAAGTTTTTCGCAAGTATGGTGTCATTCATGAAGCCAGAGGTGGGGTTTGGCGGGATGGACCATATGTGGGCCTCCCGGAAGGGTCATACAATATCAAGATGACTTTAAAGACGCCTATACCTTCGTATGTAATGTTGCCAGGCACCAGAAATCAGGTATATGTGTCGTATGTGGGGCAGAGGAGAACGTGTCGTCTTTGTGGCTCTTTTGACCATATAGCGGCACAATGTGCACGTAGAGTTGCCCCGGGGGTGTCAGTCCCGGTGGAGGACATCCAGCAGGCGAGTGTGGTGGCGGCGGCGAAGAATGGGACTACTCTATGGAGTGAGGAGGTGGAGAAGGAGGGTGAACAGATGGGGACGTGTGTCACACTCCCGGTGGAGGAGGAAGTTCCTTCTCCAACATCTGAGGTGGTGGAGGAAGTGGTGGAGTCGACTCAGGAGGTGTCCTTGGAGTCAGTGCTCCAGGAATTCTTGGAGGAGGCCTTGGTAGGAGGGGACATGGATGAACGGATCAGTGAAAAGCAGCAATTGCAAGGCCTGAGTGAGAAGTCGGAAGTAGTAGGGAACACTGGAAAGGATACACTTGTAGTGGCAGAGGTACACAGGGAGGATGTACCTGAGGAAGAGGTGGCTTTGGGAGGCAGCTCTAGGAAGAGACCAGCGGGGCTGACTGAATTAGATGATGTTTTAACACCTGGGCAAAGACCAGGTAAGAAGGTTTGGGCGGAGGTGGTCCGCAATTCCCCTACAGGGGGGGGAGTACGGGGAAAATCGGGGGAGAGACAAGGGGGGGTAGGAAGTTCTATTAAAAAGAGTAATAAGGAAAGTGTAAGCAGCTTGAAGGGAAGTGTGAGCAAGCCACAGCGGCATAGGGGTAAGCCGCCTCTCCTTGACCATTCAGGTGTGTAACGATAAATGCTAATGGCTTAAAAACTGAGGTTAAAAGGGTGTGGTTGGAGTGGTTCCTTAAAAGGTACGATGTTGATGTTGGTTTCCTACAGGAGCATAACTATAAGTCAGGTAGTGAGTTGAGATTGAGAGGATATAAGTTGTTTGTGAGCATGGCAACGCTTTTAAAGGGCGGAGTGGCTGTTTTAGTAAAGGAGACCAGTCCCTTGCGAGTCATGGGGTGGGAGGAGGGGGGTGGGGGGAGGGTTGTTCGGGTGGATGGGTGGTGGGGGGAGAGTAGGGTATGTTTTGTGGGAGTTTATATGCCTGCGATTGGTAACGTAAGGATAAAATCAGATTTTGTTCGTGACGTTTTGTTATATCATCTCAGGGGTTTACCTGCCATAGCGATAATTGGAGGTGATTGGAATTGTGTGATTAGGCATGTAGACGTAGTTCCTAGGGGGGCGGGGTGTGTGTTGGGTGTTTTAAGGGATGCATTGGGTGATGTCGGGGTGGTAGATGTGGTTGGCAGGGGGGGGTATCAGGTTGAGTATACCTATGTACAGGGGAGTTATGAGGCAAGGTTGGATAGGATTTATGTGAGGCAGGGGATAGGAGTGGAGAGAGTTAGAACAGTAGACGTGGGTTTTTCAGACCACAGAGCAGTGTTGGCTGATCTTAGGGTGGATGGTATTCCGAGAATATATCAGGGCTATTGGAAATTAAATGTGAGGCTTTTACAGGAGGAGGATCAAGGTCGGTCTTTTCAGTCATGGTGGAAGGGCTTTTGGGAGGCTAGGGATGAGGAGGTGGATTTGTTAGATTGGTGGGAGTTGCAGGCAAAGGTGAAAATTGTAGAATTTTTTAGGAAGAGGGGCAGGGAAAGGGCACGTTGGAGGTTTGGATTGCAGAATTATTTAGAGGGTCAGTTGAATGATTGTTATGCGGGGGGGAGTAGGGAGGGAGGGGAAGGAGTTATGGGGGAACTTAGGAGTCGTTTAGTAGAGATGCATAATGAACGTTTTGATGCACTCAGGGTCAGGGCAGGATTGGAGGACGTACTAAAGGGTGATAAGCCAACCGGGTATGTTCTCAGAAAATTCAAGGACAGACAGTTGAGGACTACCGTGGCGCATATTGTTGTGGAGGGTGGGGAGGGTTATGTGAGGGGACAGGGTCTCACTGACACAGATTCTATCAGTAGGTATGCTGATGATTGGTTTACGGAGAAATGGAAGAGAAGGGGAGGGGTAGGTGGGATAGAAACATTTAGTGGGATTAGGGTACCGCAGGGTATGGGGAAGAGGGATAGGGAGTTGGAGGGAGGCATTACGGGGGAGGAGATGGGGGAAGTGGTGAATGGGTTGAGTCAGGGGAAGGCACCAGGAATAGATGGGTTATCTAATGATTTTTACAAAGCGCATTGGGAGGTTCTGAGGGAGTGCCTAGTGGAGGTTCTGAATTATATGTTGAAATGGGGCAGAATGGCGCAAACACAGAGAACTGGGGTCGTTGTCTTGGTGCCAAAGAAGGGAGGAGAGGAGAAGGGTTTGGGAGATTATCGTCCGTTGTCGTTAATGTGTACGGATTACAAAATTTTTGCGAAGGTATTGGGGAACAGGTTAAAGAAGGTAATTGGGAGTAGAGTACATGAGGGACAGTATGGGATTCCGGGAAGGACTATGAAGAATGGGCATAGTGCGATAAGGGATTTTATAGAGAACTGTCAGGGAGGGGGCGTCCTTGGCTTGGATTGGGCTCAGGCATATGACTGTGTGAAGAGGGACTTTTTGTGGGGATGTTTGGAGAAATTGGGTTTTGGAGGGGGGGTAGTGAGGTGGGTGCGCACGCTGTATGAGGGGGCTGTAATGAGGGTGCAAGTTAATGGTAAGCTGGGGGGGGCGGTGATGATGGAACAGGGATTAAGGCAGGGTTGCCCGCTGTCACAGTTGCTTTTTGCATGCGTGCAACATCCTTTCTTTGAGGCTGTGGACGAGGAATTGGGGGAGGTGGGGGGGGGAAGTATGGGGGGCATAGTAGGTTATGTGGATGATACAACTGTGTTAGTTACGAGTGGGGAGGCTTTACGTAGGGTGGGAGAGGTCATTAGGAGCTTTGGGTATGTTTCAGGAATGGTAGTTAATTTAGCAAAGTCTAGGTTATTAGAAGTAGGAACATGGGTTGGGGGGAGATTGGGGGAGGAGATGGGATGGACGGTTTGTGATAGAATTAAGGTGTGTGGGATATGGTATATGAAGCAATTGCAGGAATGTAGGAGGATTAACTCAGAAGCAGTCACGAGTAGGGTTATAGGCAAGTTAAAAGGTTTGAGGGCCAGTGAAGTGGCGTTACAGCAGAGGGTGTTGGTAATTAATTCGGTGGTGTATAGCAAGGTCTGGGGTGTAGCGGAGGTGTTCCCTTTGAGGGTGCAGGATATACAGGAAATACAGAGGAGGGTGTTGAGGTTTGTGTGGGGGTTTGGGAGGGCCTGGTTGTCCAAAGATGTGGTCATGACGGAGGTGAAAAGGGGGGGTCTAGGTTTGTTGGACTTAGGGTCTAGGGTAATGGTTTTATATATTAAGCAGAGGTATTTAAGGGTGGGGGGGGAGAGGGGTGTTAGGGTGGATAGGGTGATGAGGGATGCTAGAAACTGGTGGAGTGGTAGGGATTTGAGAAAGTGTGAAGATGTAATAAGATTCATGTTGGCAGTGGGGCAGGTAAAAAGGTTGAAGGTAAAAGCAGTGGTGGGTGTGGTGTGGGGAAGGGGTGCATTGCAGGGGGTCACAGTTTACCCCATGTATAACTGGAGGGTCATATGGAGGGAGTTCAGGACGCTTCGGATACCAGCAAGGGTTAGGGAGTTGGTGTATCGTTTTCTAATGGGTGTGGTGGCATCTAAGTATATGTTGCATAAGATGGGGTTTGTTAGAGAGGCAACATGTTTATTCTGTGGGGAGGAGGAGACGGCATATCATGTGGTATATTTTTGTTCATCTTTGGAAGTGGTGAGAGTCTGGATGGCGGGGGTTATTAGGCTGTGGGGGGGGGGGGGGGGGGGGAGTTGGTCTTTTCTTAGATCGTTGTCAATGGATGTTAGTGGGGTAGCAAGTGAGGTGGGTAGGGCTTTGATGTATGTCATGGCAGATTATTTGCATGTTTCTTGGGGTATGAGGCAGATTGTAGGGCAGTTGAGGATAAAAGCGTTAGCAGCGAGGTTTTATAGGACAAGGTGTAGGAATAGGTTAATATATGGGGGGAGATGGGATTCAAATTTTTCGATAGGTTATCGTAATTTTTCTGTAGCACAGCTTCTAAGGGAACAGGGGGGGGGTAAGGGTAGGGTTTTTTTTTGTGAGGGGGGGGTGTAAGGTTAGGATAGCAGTGTGGAAGGTGGTGTGAGGGTGAGATAGTGAGGGCATATATTTATGAAATGGCTATGTTCCTGTAGAGATATTTGATATTGGCGATCAGTACCTTGGATACATTGTCATAATTGGAATGCCTTGCAGTACATATTGGTTGGGTATATTATTGCACTCACTATCGAGGAGAGGTGGTTTAAGTGGCTGTTATGGCTTTTTAGGCCAAGTAGTACTGAACACGTGAAAAAATGATTTACCAGTGAATTATAGTATGTGTTTTTATTAACGTTGAGAAGGGGTTTTAAAATATAAAATAAAGCAAGTAACAACTGTAGTCAAGTTTTTTTTTAGTAGTTTTAACGTGTAGCTGCAAGTACTTTCCATATTACCCTTGATTAGTTTTTCTTTAGATAATTAGTATACAAGTATTTCCTTTATAACGGTACTTCTTTATAAAAGAAGGATTGTAATACCTTGGCACAAGAGAATGTGAAGAATATGACTTAGTCAAGGAGGTTTAATTGTGTTTCAGATAGGGAGATTAGAATTTTGTTTAGTCATTAACAAGTTTGCCCCGTCCTTGTGAGAACCCATTTGATATGGTTTATATTAAATATGTACATAGGTTGTTTAAAGAAGTGTATCCTCTAATTTATGTGTAAAACACATGTTATACAATGATGTTCTGATTTTCATGGTTGACACTTATTGTATGGTCTTTTTTTTTGGGGGATTTTTTTTTACTATTGTTATGGAATATTGTGGATGTATATTCTTCCAATTATACAAGTGTGTCCGTGTAGTAACATAATGTACATATCTGTGTTCTTATGTATTTTGATTGTTAGGTTACTTGAGGGCTTTTTTTTTTTTTGTCAAAACGGTGCATGAAAATATTTTTTGTATGCACTGGTTTATTAATTTGTTAAAAAGGGGTTTGTAAATGGTGGTAATTCACCTAAGGGTAACGTGTTATTTACGTTCTGGAATGTGTGGTAGAGGAATTTTGATAATATCCAGTATAGTTCTTTTTATTAATCACTTATACGTTCTTGTATTCGTTGTTAAAATGAGGGGGTAAGGAACCGATTATATGGGTATGACTTTGTATATAGCCTTTTATGTATAATGTACTACGTGTGATTTTCTTTGGATTATATAGTCTTTTGTGAGTAAGAAACTGTATTTGAATTTATTAAACCTTACTGTATGTTTGGGTGTGGGTTGCCTTTTGTGTAGTCACATGTATGATTGAATTTTTGGGGATGGCAATCATGTTAAATTGAAGTGTGACTATTAAGTATAGGTTAAGAGCTGGGATAGGGAATATGGAATTGTTGTTTCATATTTAATGGATAACATGTCTTAGTTTATGTAACGTATGCATAGTATACATTGAATATGTATTGTGCTTTTTTAATAAAATATAAAAAAAAAATCCACACCCTAACCCTCATATACCCTATGGTAACAATCAATATCGTGCACAGTGGTGGACTTAATACACTACTGCTGACACTTCAATCCCCCCCCCCCCACATGCCTAGTAACTGCATCTGCCATCACCACTCATAACCACCATCAGTCATTGAATTTAAAAATACATTAGAATACAATAAAATAAAAGAATATAAGAACCCCTTATCGACTCCGCCACAAAAAAATAAAAATTTTCCATTTTCTAAATACACACTGCTGGTTCATCTTTGTGCTGACACAAAATATCCCCCATCCCCTATGCTTTTTATCTCTTTACTCCAAAGCTAAATACCAGATTATACATTTCATCAATCAAAATTATATTACAATAAGCATAAAAATATCAATACTTATCATCCAACTAATAGGTGTACATTGTTATCACGCTGAATTCCATAAAATTTACATAAGAATTAATACATATATTGACAATCCTCACAATCCTTCCCGTCTTCTAAATACAGTGTACATACATCCAGTGACATGTCGTTATGATTCAATCATAATTAAATTACACTTCCCCTTTTCCCCAGTGCAAGATAAATACCACTTGCACTAGACGTCACAACACCTTGCATTTGTTCACTTAAAACGTATAAAATAAGAGCTAACATAAATAAAACTTATAACAATATATAGACAGTAATTATTTGACAAAGTGAAGGGTACCAACTAATATGGTAACAGTACACTAGAAATTGGAACTCATACACTAATACATATTCCCATTTTTATGTATTATCATGTTCAACAAGATATATATATTTATTAACAATATTCCAGAGCAACATCAGACTTACTCTGTCACTCGCTAAGTTACATAATATAACTTATGGCTCCTAATAAAACATGTACAGGGCAGTACTACCTCAATCATTAACAAACCATCCTGGCAAAAGACACTTCAGAAAGCCACCCCCTGCCATCCCCTGACCCCATGCTATCTGTATTAGAAAACACAAACTCACGTTCCCTTTCATGCTCAAGTCCGTACCTGACGTCTGAAGTCATAAAATCCCTGTCTCTTAACCAAATGTCACCAGTTCACCCCCCTTCATTCCTTACGACTTTACACCCATATGCTCTACTACCACACTTTTATTCCACCTTCCATCCTCCGCTAATCTCAAAACAGAACAAAAATGCCAGTTTAGGGAGAAACAGCCCAATCCAGCTCTAAATTACACTCAACCCTAACATTACACCTACCGTCAGATTACGATAACCCAAGGGAAAACTATTTACCCACACCCTCCCATATACATAGTAGCCTATTTCTGCATACTGTATGATACACACTCGCTGCAAGCGGCCGCACCCTACATTCACCCCCCACCTCCCGCATGCACCAAGACACATACAAAAAATCTGCCACTACATACATCACTGCCCTCCGAATGTCCTTGGAAACCCCGCCCACATCAAAATGCAAAGCCCTCAAAGTCGAAATGTTTCTCCCCCCTCCCGCCACTATACCCAGGACCCTCGCTAACCATGTCCTTACAAACTCCAAGTTTTCACAAAAATATACAGCATGAAAAGCCGTCTCCTCTTCCCCACAATGCAAACAAGTGCCCGCACCTACATAACCCATTCTATATAGCGCTGACCTTGTAGCTAGAATTCCCATAAAGAATCTATAAACCACTTCACGAACCCTTGGCTTTAATCTTATCTTCCGAAAGTCTTCCCAAATGCCCTTCCAATCATACATCGGGTATGTAGCTACTCCCTGTATCACTTTACCCTGCCAACCTGTCCTCCCAAGCCTACTTACCCTTACTTTTTTTGCTTCCCGTACTGCCAACAAATTTCGCACCATGTCTTCACACACCAATAGTGCCTTCCCCTTCCACCATTTTCGCACATCCTCCATGACCTCTCCCACCCTTCTACCCCTCTCCCCTCCCACCCTCAAGTACCACTGCTTCACATACACTGCCTTCACTCGTGTGTCCAACGGTATAAGACCCAGCCCTCCCTGCCGCACGCCCATCATCACCACCTCCTTCCGTAGCCATGGCTTCCCATAACCCCACACATACCTCAAAACCACCCTCTCCAGTTCCTGAATATCACACGACCTCAGGGGATATACTTCTGCCACTCCCCACACTTTACTGTACACAAGTGTGTTTACTACCACCACCCTCTGCTGCAATGTTACATCCCCAGCCCTCCACCCGCGCATCCTACCCATCGCTCTACTCACAACTTCCTTGGAATTTATTCTCTACGCCTCCCCAGCGTCCGCCATATACACAACCCCACATATCTTAATTCTATCCACTACGTTCCACCCATACAGTTCCCCCCCCCACCCCACCCACCCACGTGCCTACTTCTAATAACTTTGACTTTGCTCCATTAACCCTCATCCCTGTCGCCCCACCAAAAATCTCTATTATACGTCCCACATTCCCCAATCCTATTTCCCCTCCCACCAAAACTGTGTTGTCATCCACATACCCCACAATACCACATCTGCCAGGACCCACCTCTCCCTGTTCCCACACTCCTTTCTCTATAAGCCTATAAAAAGGGTCCTGCATGCATGCAAAGAGGATTTGAGACAAGGGGCAACCCTGTCGCAAACCCTTCCCCAACTGCACCGGCAACCCTAACTTCTCATTAACCTGTACCCTGACCGTTGCAGGCGTATACAAAGTAGTCACCCAGCACACATTCTCATCCCCAAAACCCTGTTTTTGTAAAATACTCCACAACATACGTCTATCTACACTGTCATAAGCCTGCTTCCAATCAATCCCCAAGATCCCCCCCTTGTCTACCCTCCACAAAATCCTTAATTCTCCCATGCCCCTCACGCATACTTCGACCTGGAATCCCACACTGTCCTCTATGTAGGACTCGGTCAAGCACCTTTTTCATACAATTACCTAAAACCTTCGCAAAAACTTCATAATCAGCACACATGAGGGAGATCGCCCTGAAAGCACCCAAGGTCTTCCCCCCCCTCCCTTATAGACCAAAACTACTACCCCCGTGCCCTGTGATTCCCCCAACACTCCCCTTTCCTTCATACAGTTAAACGAGACCAGACATTCCTTCATACAATCCCAATGTGTAATATAGAAATCATTAGGAATTCCATCAATGCCTGGCGTTTTTCCCCTACTCAAGCCCATTACCGCCTCCTCCACCTCCTCCTCACTGATCCTACCCTCTACTACCGCTCTCTCCTCCTCCCCTAAAATACCCCGAATTCCTTCTCCTAGAATCTCTCCCTCCCTCCCTCCTCCCTCCCCCTGCTTAAAATTCTCCCTAAACCAATAATCAGCATAATTGCTCATTCCATCGGTGGTACTAAGTACCTGCCCCACCCTATATCCCCCCACCCCTTTACACACCTCTAATTCCATAATCGTGGTCATCTGTTGCCTATTCCTAAATCTCCTCAAAACACATCCTGACGGTTTGTCACCCCATAGAACCTCCTCTAAACCTTCCCTCACACATATCGCATCAAAACGAGAATTTTGTATATCCCTCAATCTTCCCCTTAAAACCTCTATTTCTCCATGTCTAGCCCCCCCTCCCCCTTCATAACAATCATTGAGCTGCCACTCAAAATATTTCTGTAAACCAAACCTCCACCTCACCTCATCCCATCCTCTATGCTGATAATACTCCTTAATCTGCAATTTAGCGTGCTTCTCCCACCATTCCAAGACATCCTCCTCTTTGTTGCGAACCTCCCAGAGTTGCCTCCACCATTCCCTAAAAAACAACCCCTCCCCCTCCCCCTGAAGTAGCCTCACATTCATTTTCCAATAACCCACATACCTACAAACCACCCCTTCCCATGCCACCTCTGCCAAAACAGCACGATGGTCTGAAAAACCTAAATCAATCGTCATTACACGTTCTACTGTTATATCTCGAGTTATATATATACGATCCAACCTGGCAGCATAACCCCTCCTCATAAACGTGTGCTCTACTCTCCACCCATCGCCCCTGACTATGTCATAAACCCCTGCATCCCTCGACAAATCCCTCAATACCCCAAGCACACACCCTGCCCCTCTCGGCTCCACATCCTTATTCCTGATTACACAGTTCCAATCCCCACCTATTATAGAAACCGTGGGTAAACCCCGCATGTAGAAAAGCAAAACCTCCCTTATAAAATTCACCTTTACCCGTATGTTACTATCTGCCGGCATATATATCCCCAGAAAACATGCTCTAATCTCGCCCCATATCCCCTCCACCCTTGCCACCCTCCCCTCCCCCCCTCTTCCCACATGAGCACGTGGAATGGGCTGGACTCCCTCACCGCCACTGCCACCCCACCCTTTAATTTCCCTGAACTACCAGCATACATCCTAAAACCGTTCAGCCTCAACTCTGCCACACTTAAAATTGTGTTCTTGAATAAAACACACATCAATGTTAAAACGCCGCAAAACATCCTCCAACCATACTCGTTTACCGTCGGCTCTAAGGCCATTCACGTTTATAGTTAGACACTTAAAGATTCAGAAAGGGTGGCTTTCCTCTATGTCTCTGTGTCCTGTCTGTTACACTTCTTGCTGCTTCTGTCTTTTCCCGTGCACTCTTTCCCGCCTGGACCCCCTCCCCCCCCGTGCACTACCCTGCCCCTTCTTAATCACTCCCGCCCACATCATCTTCCCTGAACGCTGAGCTGGTGTTATAACCTCCTCATCCGACGAGCCTCCAGCTCTCTTTCTAGATGTACCCACAAACTCCATATCAGTATTTCCACTCCCCTTGTGCACCTCAGCTTCCACCTGTAGCAACTGCAACATGCCAGACTCTGACCCCGGAGGCCCTGGAATCTGCTCAATCAGGTCCTTCTCAAACATCAGAATTCTCCCGTCTGTAGATGGGTTCTCCTCCGCAGGTACGTCCAGGAAAGACTTAATCATCTCCTGTAGGGGCGTAGATAACTCCTGTAGATCACCAGCCTCTCCCACCCCCACAGGCTGCTGCTCAACACCCGGGTCTGTCTGCGGGGGAGCATCCGAAGCCACTGGTAGCGTCACACAATTCTCTTCCACACCCTCCACTTCGTCCACCCAATTACCTTTGCCTACTGCACTCATAGTCTTCGGCAGAGGTGCCGCCAGAGACTCTGTGACTACTTGCCGTTCCCAAGGCCGCGGCGCTGCTGCTTTACCACACCCAGCCACCATGTGGTCAAAAGTGCCGCACAGGCGACACGTCTTGCGTTGTCCCGCGTAGGTCACATCCGTGTCCTAAAATCCTCCAGGACAACATACGAGGGAATAGGTCTTCTCAATGTCATCTTGACGGTGTAAGATCCAGCAGGCAACCCTGCATAGATTCCATCCATCCATCGGCCTAAAGTTATAGCATGTACCTCACCATATCGTTGAAAAATCTCTGATATCCACTTCATCTGCCTCAAAAGGAACGTTGCGGATCCTCACCCAGGTGTAGTATTTTGAGGCATCCCGCAGGCGTACCTCCAGTTCAGATGATACGGTGATGCCCTTCTCCTGGTACTGAGTCACCGTCCTTTCATATGCCTCCACTGTGCAGAACTTTACGAAGATTCTTGAAGAACCATTAAGCGCTATTCCATGTAGTTCTTCATTGTCAATGCCAAACGTGTCCCGTATAATCGTTGGTAATAAGGGCAATGTGTGGTGTAAATATTATGCAGAAAATTCGGAGTGTGGAAATTAGGAGAAGGTGTGGAGTTAATAAAAGTATTAGTCAGAGGGCAGAAGAGGGGTTGTTGAGGTGGTTTGGTCATTTAGAGAGAATGGATCACAGTAGAATGACATGGAAAGCATATAAATCTATAGGGGAAGGAAGGCGGGGTAGGGGTCGTCCTCGAAAGGGTTGGAGAGAGGGGGTAAAGGAGGTTTTGTGGGTAAGGGGCTTGGACTTCCAGCAAGCGTGCGTGAGCGTGTTAGATAGGAGTGAATGGAGACGAATGGTACTTGGGACCTGACGATCTGTTGGAGTGTGAGCAGGGTAATATTTAGTGAAGGGATTCAGGGAAACCGGTTATTTTCATATAGTCGGACTTGAGTCCTGGAAATGGGAAGTACAATGCCTGCACTTTAAAGGAGGGGTTTGGGATATTGGCAGTTTGGAGGGATATGTTGTGTATCTTTATATGTTTATGCTTCTAGACTGTTGTATTCTGAGCACCTCTGCAAAAACAGTGATAATGTTCGAGTGTGGTGAAAGTGTTGAATGATGATGAAAGTATTTTCTTTTTGGGGATTTTCTTTCTTTTTTGGGTCACCCTGCCTCGGTGGGAGACGGCCGACTTGTTGAAAAAAAAAAAAAAAAAAAAAAAAATAAAACAGAGGCATTCGTCGGATAAATTGTCCCTTTAACAAGGTCAACACACACGGTGTTGCTCCTCCTGCGGTAGCTGGCAGCCATCTTGGTGAAAACAGGAAGTTGCGCAACAGAGAAAGCAGGAGCTTTTTGCGCAGCGCGTCCACACGGCCCGACAGCGATGAGGACAATGATAATGGAATTACTGTGTTTGTGATTATCACCACCACTACTGCCACCAAATAAAACAATATTTTTCAAATCTGTTTAAAAGGGCTGTCCAGCAGTCCCTTGTTAAAAATCACTAAAGTTACCTACCGGGTGTCAGTATTTGTACAGTAGTAGCTGTTAGCCCCCAGAAATGCATGATACTTCAATAGATAATACTTCATTGTATAATTCTGTAATACATGTACAGTAATGCTCACCAGACTCTGGCCAAACATTTGGAAATGTATGTTAAGTGAGTATATGGCTTGACTAACTTAGAGTGGAGGCAGCTGTTGATATAAATTTAATTCATAAATACTGAAAGAAGAAATGTATTTCTCATACACTGACCATATCGGATTTAAAAAAAATTTCAGTTATTTCTGGTAAAATATAATAATGTATGATTTGAGCTTTCAGATAAATATTACATGAGGCAGACTGCAGGCTAAACTCGTGATATCATCTTCCCAAAGGCAGGGCGACCCAAAAGAAAGTGCACTTAGCATTGTTTATCCAGTTGCAGTCTCTTCGGAAGTGTGTTGACATTACAATTCAAATTACCCTCCAACTGCAACAACCCCACATATCTTTCATAGTGCAGTCACTGCCCTTCCTAGCTCCAGGACTCTTCATAAAACATATCTTGCTCACACTCTAACAGCACAGCCATTCACTCTTCTCTAACTTGCTTGAGAAGCTTGCTGGATACTCAAACCTTTATACAGTACCCCCAACTTTTCCTGGGATGACCCCTTTCGTCCTGCCTTCCACTCCATGTTAAATATTCGCTCCTATTTTTTCAAGCAAAATGAAATAGCTACTGTTTGTGTTTGCATTGTCATAGATTGAACCATTTACCCTGATGCTTGTTTCCATACCTCTGTAACTACAGCTGTATTTTTTCATTAGCAGATTGCAATATATTTATTCAAATTTAAGCTTTCTTGAATAGAACGTGGCCATGAAGTGAGTGTGAAGGCAGCAGATGACCCATCATTACAACTTTCTCGCTATGGAGAATACATTTACCAGAACCTCGTGATCCTGGCTCCAGGAGTTGAAGAGTTTGGAGGAGCTCTGAGTGTAGAGGTTAGTTTAGTATTTTTTGTTAATAGCATTAGTTTTCTTGAGCTTATTTTATGAATGTGATGCCTAATTATTTACAATACTTGACATTATATTATATATAAGGCATTAACCAGTTGTAATAAATTTATTCCCATCCTGATTAGTTCAAAATTTCCAGTACTAATAAATTGGAAGGATATTAATTATAGTAAATAATCTAAGTTACAAATTATTGTATACACCCATAATTAATTATTAGTTTACGGTGTATCACGATGGATGAAATATACGTTATACAACCATGGCATAATTATTTTTTTCCAATTGTAGCTAGTGTTCCAGGCTTTCTCTAGATCTATTCCTTTTTCCTATAGCTGCCTATAACTGGAATTTTCTATAATAGATATGTTGTATTTATACTGTATGCATTCAGTTGACTCATGTATATTGAATATTGTATTGTATATTGTATATTGAAACCCTAAAAGCAGAATTCTCATTCATTGTGATAGTCTGATTTACCATGATGTCTATACTTCCTGATATTACCTTGACTTTTTCCTGCATAATTGTAATTGCTGTAGATGACTATTCTCCTAACATGTATACTACGTAATTCTCTTTCTGCCTAAGAATATCCAAATAAAGAATTCTTCTGTCACTGGAATGATGTTCTTCCATTGACTGTTCCATAGGAAGCAGTTCCTTTTTAATTGGCTTCTGCAATATTCATAAGAAAAAATTTACTTTCTTCTTTAAAACATCACTTATTTCCTTATTCATCTAGCTCTTAACTAAATTTGGGTATCCAGTGTTATTTCACCAACCCTTTCTCACTCAGTATATCTTTTAATTTCCCCTTCCTTCACTATAAGGGTTGTGTATGACTAATGTCACATCCTTTCCAAAAGTATTACCAAATTCAGAGAAGTTACTTGCCTCATCAGTGTACCCAAGCTCGCATCTGATCTTGAGTATGAGTATATGAAAGTATAGTAGTACCAACACTCTTATATGGATGTGAAGCTTGGGTGGTAAATGCAGCAGCGAGGAGATGGTTGGAGGCAGTGGAGATGTCCTGTCTAAGGGCAATGTGTGGTGTATATATTATGCAGAAAATTTAGAGTGTGGAAATTAGGAGAAGGTGTGGAGTTAATAAAAGCATTAGTCAGAGGGCAGAAGAGGGGTTGTTGAGGTGGTTTGGTCATTTAGAGAGAATGGATCAAAGTAGAATGACATGGAAAACATATAAATCTATAGGGGAAGGAAAGAGGGGTAGGGGTCATCCTCGAAAGGGTTGGAAAGAGGGGGTAAAGGAGGTTTTGTGGGCAAGGGGCTTGGACTTCCAGCAAACGTGCATGAGCGTGTTAGATAGGAGTGAATGGAGACGAATGATACTTGGGACCTGACGATCTGTTGGAGTGTGAGCAGGGTAATATTTAGTGAAGGGATTCAGGGAAACCGGTTATTTTCATATAGTCGAACTTGAGTCCTGGAAATGGGAAGTACAATGCCTGCACTTTAAAGGAGGGGTTTGGGATATTGGCAGTTTGGAGGGATATGTTGTGTATCTTTATACGTATATGCTTCTAAACTGTTGTATTCTGAGCACCTCTGCAAAAGCAGTGATAATGTGTGAATGTGGTGAAAGTGTTGAATGATGATGAAAGTATTTTCTTTTTGGGGATTTTCTATCTTTTTTGGGTCACCCTGCCTCGGTGGGAGACGGCCGACTTGTTGAAAAAATAAATATATATATATATATATATATATATATATATATATATATATATATATATATATATATATGTATATGTATGTATGTATGTATGTATGTAGCAGCAGCAGCAATAATGTTGAAGGATAAGCTATGGCAGGAAAAGAGGGACTACAAATGCATAAATTCAAGGATTATGTGGAGTAAAATAAAGATTGGATGTGAAAAGTGGGTTATAGTAAGCGTATATGCACCTGGAGAAGAGAGAAGTGTAGAGGAGAGAGAGAGAGATTCTGGGAAATGTTGAGTGAATGCGTGGGGAGTTTTGAATCAAGTGTGAGAGTAATGGTGGTTGGGGATTTCAATGCTAAAGTGGGTAAAAATGTTATGGAGGGAGTAGTAGGTAAATTTGGGGTGCCAGGGGTAAATGTAAATGGGGAGCCTTCAATTGAGCTATGTGTAGAAAGAAATTTGGTAATAAGTAATACATATTTTATGAAAAAGAGGATAAATAAATATACAAGGTATGATGTAGCACGTAATGAAAGTAATTTGTTAGATTATGTATTGGTGGATAAAAGGTTGATGGGTAGGCTCCAGGATGTACATGTTTATAGAGGGGCAACTGATATATCAGATCATTATTTAGTTGTAGCTACAGTTAGAGTAAGAGGTAGATGGGAAAAGAGGAAGGTGGCAACAACAAGTAAGAGGGAGGTGAAAGTGTATAAACTAAGGGAGGAGGAAGTTCGGGCGAGATATAAGCGACTATTGGCAGAAAGGTGGGCTAGTGCAAAGATGAGTAGTGGGGGGGTTGAAGAGGGTTGGAATAGTTTTAAAAATGCAGTATTAGAATGTGGGGCAGAAGTTTGTGGTTATAGGAGGGTGGAGGCAGGAGGAAAGAGGAGTGATTGGTGGAATGATGAAGTAAAGGGTGTGATAAAAGAGAAAAAGGTAGCTTACGAGAGGTTTTTACAAAGCAGAAGTGTTATAAGAAGAGCAGAGTATATGGAGAGTAAAAGAAAGGTGAAGAGAGTGGTGAGAGAGTGCAAAAGGAGAGCAGATGAAAGAGTGGGAGAGGTACTGTCAAGAAATTTTAATGAAAATAAGAAAAAATTTTGGAGTGAGTTAAACAAGTTAAGAAAGCCTAGGGAAAGTATGGATTTGTCCGTTAAAAACAGAGTAGGGGAGTTAGTAGATGGGGAGAGGGAGGTATTAGGTAGATGGCAAGAATATTTTGAGGAACTTTCAAATGTTGAGGAAGAAAGGGAGGCGGTAATTTCATGCACTGGCCAGGAAGGTATACCCTCTTTTAGGAGTGAAGAAGAGCAGAATGTAAGTGTGGTGGAGGTACGTGAGGCATTACGTAGAACGAAAGGGGGTAAAGCAGCTGGAACTGATGGGATCATGACAGAAATGTTAACCCTTTGAGGGTCGACAGGCCCTCTCCGAAACTCGTTCTCAGGGTCGGCCAAATTTAAAAAAAAAAAAAAATTATTTTCTCTTATGAAAAGATAGAGAATCTTTTCCCGATCATAACGACACCAAAAGTTTGAAATTTGATAGAAAACTTACGGAATTATGCTCTCGCAAAGTTAGCGGTCTCGGCGATGTTTACGGATCGGCGATTTTGCCCACTTTGAGCCCCATTTTCGGCCAATTTCACTGTACTAGTCGACAAAAAACATGAATATTTCGCTAGAACTCCATTTTTTCTATCGAATGGGTGCAAGAAACCACCCATTTATAAATTCAACTATCCAGTACAGTGGTCAGAATTTAGCAATTTTGCCAATTTCACACAAATTTCAAAAGATGCCAATTTCGGAATAGGGTCCAGAATAAACAAGAAAGACATTCCTGGCACTAAAATGACATTTCCTCTAGTCATTAGTCACGTCTCAAGGCCCCTCTTATATTCTTTTGCTTTCCACTTTGAATTTTTATTCTCACAAAAAATATAAGATTTACTGTTATGCAGACTACTGCATTAGTGTAAAAAATGGTATAAATATTATTGGTGCACTTGTGAAAGAATATTAGACTCACCAGTTGACGTGTATTGCACGCTTGGCACGATTTGTTTACTTTTGAAGTTTGGTAAAAATCGAACATTTCTGCTACTTTGAGCTCATTTTCAAGACACCTTTCATTGTAAAACCAGTCAAAATCATCTCAATTTCAGTAATATGTCTTCCATTCTATAAAATGAGACCAAGAAAACTAGAATACAACAATAAATACTATACGAAAATACACTGCAAAGTCGCTGATTTATTAAAAAAAAATGGAAAAAGTTTTTTTTTTCTCATTATGCACCGTGTGCTGCAGGATTTTTTTTAGACTGTGCACACTGACCACATAGACCCATTCTTTCATATGAAGGCCTACCAGCTTTCTCCCACTAGATTTGAGGTCGCTAGAATTTATGAGTACTAGTACGTCAAAAACCCCTACGCGTAAGACGTACTAGTACGACGAAAACCCTCAAAGGGTTAAAAGCAGGGGGGGATATAGTGTTGGAGTGGTTGGTACTTTTGTTTAATAAATGTATGAAAGGGGGGAAGGTACCTAGGGATTGGCGGAGAGCATGTATAGTCCCTTTATATAAAGGGAAAGGGGACAAAAGAGATTGTAAAAATTATAGAGGAATAAGTTTACTGAGTATACCAGGAAAAGTATACGGTAGAGTTATAATTGAAAGAATTAGAGGTAAGACAGAATGTAGAATTGCGGATGAGCAAGGAGGCTTCAGAGTGGGTAGGGGATGTGTAGATCAAGTGTTTACATTGAAGCATATATGTGAACAGTATTTAGATAAAGGTAGGGAAGTTTTTATTGCATTTATGGATTTAGAAAAGGCATATGAAAGTGGATAGAGGAGCAATGTGGCAGATGTTGCAAGTTTATGGAATAGGTGGTAAGTTACTAAATGCTGTAAAGAGCTTTTATGAGGATAGTGAGGCTCAGGTTAGGGTGTGTAGAAGAGAGGGAGAATACTTCCCGGTAAAAGTAGGTCTTAGACGGGGATGTGTAATGTCACCATGGTTGTTTAATATATTTATAGATGGGGTTGTAAAAGAAGTAAATGCTAGGGTGTTTGGGAGAGGGGTGGGATTAAATTATGGGGAATCAAATTCAAAATGGGAATTGAGACAGTTACTTTTTGCTGATGATACTGTGCTTATGGGAGATTCTAAAGAAAAATTTCGAAGGTTAGTGGATGAGTTTGAGAATGTGTGTAAAGGTAGAAAGTTGAAAGTGAACATAGAAAAGAGTAAGGTGATGAGGGTGTCAAATTATTTAGATAAAGAAAAATTGGATATCAAATTGGGGAGGAGGAGTATGGAAGAAGTGAATGTTTTCAGATACACTTGGGAGTTGACGTGTCGGCGGATGGATTTATGAAGGATGAGGTTAATCATAGAATTGATGAGGGAAAAAAGGCGAGTGGTGCGTTGAGGTATATGTGGAGTCAAAAAACGTTATCTATGGAGGCAAAGAAGGGAATGTATGAAAGTATAGTAGTACCAACACTCTTATATGGATGTGAAGCTTGGGTGGTAAATGCAGCAGCGAGGAGACGGTTGGAGGCAGTGGAGATGTCCTGTCTAAGGGCAATGTGTGGTGTATATATTATGCAGAAAATTTAGAGTGTGGAAATTAGGAGAAGGTGTGGAGTTAATAAAAGCATTAGTCAGATGGCAGAAGAGGGGTTGTTGAGGTGGTTTGGTCATTTAGAGAGAATGGATCAAAGTAGAATGACATGGAAAGCATATAAATCTATAGGGGAAGGAGGGCGGGGTAGGGGTCGTCCTCAAAAGGGTTGGAAAGAGGGGGTAAAGGAGGTTTTGTGGGCGAGGGGCTTGGACTTCCAACAAGCGTGCATGAGCGTGTTAGATAGGAGTGAATGGAGACGAATGATATTTGGGACCTGACGATCTGTTGGAGTGTGAGCAGGGTAATAATTAGTGAAGGGATTCAGGGAAACCGGTTATTTTCATATAGTCGGACTTGAGTCCTGGAAATGGGAAGTACAATGCCTGCACTTTAAAGGAGGGGTTTGGGATATTGGCAGTTTGGAGGGATATGTTGTGTATCTTTATACGTATATGCTTCTAAACTGTTGTATTCTGAGCACCTCTGCAAAAGCAGTGATAATGTGTGAGTGTGGTGAAAGTGTTGAATGATGATTAAAGTATTTTCTTTTTTTGGGGATTTTCTTTCTTTTTTGGGTCACCCTGCCTCGGTGGGAGACGGCCGACTTGTTGAAAAAAAAAAAAAAAAATATATATATATATATATATATATATATATATATATATATATATATATATATATATATATATATATATATATATATATATATATATATATATATATATATATTGTGTATTATTTTTTTTTTTTTTTTTATTTTTTTTTATTTTTTTTTTCAACAAGTTGGCCATCTCCCACCAAGGCAGGGTGACCCAAAAAAGAAAGAAAATCCCCAAAAAGAAAATACTTTCATCATCATTCAACACTTTCACCATACTCACACATTATCACTGTTTTTGCAGAGGTGCTCAGAATACAACAGTTTAGAAGCATACATATATGAAGATACAACATATCCCTCCAAACTGCCAATATCCCAAACCCCTCCTTTAAAGTGCAGGCATTGTACTTCCCATTTCCAGGACTCAAGTCCGACTATATGAAAATAACCGGTTTCCCTGAATCCCTTCACTAAATATTACCCTGCTCACACTCCAACAGATTGTCAGGTCCCAAGTACCATTCGTCTCCATTCACTCCTATCTATCAACCACCCAGGGAGGTACTACCATCCTGCCAAGTGAGTGTAGAACGAAAACCTGTAATTGTTTTACATGATGGTAGGATTACTGATGTCTTTTGTCTGTCTCATAAATATGCAAGATTACAGGTATGTCTTGCTACTTATACTTACACTTAGGTCACACTACACATACATGTACACATTTATTTATACACACTCATCTGAGTTTTCTTAGATTTTATCTTAATAGTTTGATCTTATTACTTTTCCTTTTATATCCATGGGGAAGTGGAATAAGAATCTTTCCTCCGTAAGCCATGCGTGTTGTAAAAGTCAACTAAAATGCCGGGAACAATGGGCTAGTAACCCCTTTTCCTGTAAAGATTACTAAAAAGAATGAGAAGAAGAAAATTGTCAAAGTGTATTATATATATATTTTTTTTTCTCTCTTTCTCTTTTTTAGTAAATGTCTACAGGAGAAGGGGTTACTAGCCCATTGCTCCCGGCATTTTAGTCGCCTCATACGACACGCATGGCTTACGGAGGAAAGATTCTTTTCCACTTCCCCATGGACAATAGAAGAAATAAAGAAGAACAATAGCTATTTAGAAAAAGGAGAAAAACCTAGATCTTTCTTCTTTCAACAAACCGGCCGTATCCCACCGAGGCAGGGCGGCCCAAAAAGAAAAACAAAAGTTTCTCTTTTTTAAGTTTAGTAATTTATACAGGAGAATGGGTTACTAGCCCCTTGCTCCCGGCATTTTAGTCGCCTCGTACAACACGCATGGCTTACGGATGAAGAATTCTGTTCCACTTCCCCATGGAGGTAAGAGGAAATAAGCAAGAATAAGAACTAGAAAGAAAATAGCAGAAAACCCAGAGGTGTGTGTGTGTGTATATATATATGCTTGTACATATATGTGTAGTGGGACCTAAGTGTAAGTAGAAGTAGCAAGACGTACCTGAAATCTTGCATGTTTATGAGACAGAAAAAAGGACACCAGCAATCCTACCATCATGTAAAACAATTACAGGCTTTCATTTTACACTCACTTGGCAGGACGGTAGTACCTCCCTGGGCGGTTGCTGTCTACCAACCTACTACATGTACTAGATGTATGTATATATATATGCATGTGCGTGTCTGTGAAGTGTGACCAAAGTGTAAGTAGGAGTAGCAAGATATCCCTGTTATCTAGCATGTTTATGAGACAGAAAAAGAAACCAGCAATCCTACCATCATGCAAAACAGTTACAGGTTTCTGTTTCACAGTCATCTGGCAGGACGGTAGTACTTTCTTGGGTGGTTGCTGTCTACCACCCTGCCTCGGTGGAATACGGCCGGTGTGTTGAAAAAAAAAAATTATATTTTTTTATTATCACACTGGCCAATTCCCACCAAGGCAGGGTGGCCCGAAAAAGAAAAACTTTCACCATCATTCGCTCCATCACTGTCTTGCCAGAAGGGTGCTTTAAAAACTAGTGTAAAGCACCCTTCTGGCAAGACAGTGATGGAGTGAATGCTGGTGAAAGTTTTTCTTTTTTGGGCCACCCTGCCTTGGTGGGAATCGGCCAGTGTGATAATAAAAAAATATAATAATTTTTTTTTTTTTTAACACACCGGCCATATTCCACCGAGGCGGGGCGGCCCAAAAGGAAAAACGAAAGTTTCTCCTTTTACATTTAGTAATATATACAGGAGAAGGGGTCACTAGCCCCCCGCTCCTGGCATTTTAGTCGCCTCTTACAACAAGCATGGCTTATGGAGGAAGAATTCTGTTCCACTTCCCCATGGAGGTAAGAGGAAATAAACAAGAACAAGAACTAGTAAGAAAATAGAAGAAAACCCAGAGGGGTGTGTATATATATGTTTGTACATGTATGTGTAGTGTGACATAAGTGTAAGTAGAAGTAGCAAGACGTACCTGAAACCTTGCGTGTTTGTGAGACAGAAAAATGGACACCAGCAATCTTACCATCATGTAAAACAATTACAGGCTTTTGTTTTACACTCGCTTGGCAGAACGGTAGTACCTCCCTGGGTGGTTGCTGTCTACCAACCTACTACCTATAATATATAATGTATATATATATATATATATATATATATATATATATATATATATATATATATATATATATATATATATATATATATATATATATATATATATATATATATATATGTATGTATGTATATGTTGGTAGTAGGTTGGTAGACAGCAACCGCCCAGGGAGGTACTACCGTTCTGCCAAGTGAGTGTAAAATGGAAACCTGTAATTGTTTTACATGATGGTAGGATTGCTGGTGTCTTTTATCTGTCTCATGAACGTGCAAGATTTCAGGTACGTCATGCTACTTCTTCTTATACTTAGGTCACACTACACATACATGTACAAGCATATATATACACACACCCCTCTGGGTTTTCTTCTATTTTCTTACTAGTTCTTCTTCTTGTTTATTTCCTCTTATCTCCATGGGGAAGTGGAACAGAATTCTTCCTCCGTAAGCCATGCGTGTTGTATGAGGCGACTAAAATGCCGGGAGCAAGGGGCTAGTAACCCCCTTCTCCTGTATGTATTACTAAATGTAAAAGGAGAAACTTACGTTTTTCCTTTTGGGCCACCCTGCCTCGGTGGGATACGGCCGGTGTGTTGAAAGAAAGAAGAAAGATATATATATATATATATATATATATATATATATATGTATGTATATGTTGGTAGTAGGTTGGTAGACAGCAACCGCCCAGGGAGGTACTACCGTTCTGCCAAGTGAGTGTAAAATGGAAACCTGTAATTGTTTTACATGATGGTAGGATTGCTGGTGTCTTTTATCTGTCTCATGAACGTGCAAGATTTCAGGTACGTCATGCTACTTCTTCTTATACTTAGGTCACACTACACATACATGTACAAGGATATATGTACACACCCCTCTGGGTTTTCTTCTATTTTTCTTACTAGTTCTTGTTTTTGTTTATTTCCTCTTACCTCCATGGGTAAGTGGAACAGAATTCTTCCTCCGTAAGCCATGCATGTTGTAAGAGGCGACTACAATGCCAGGAGCAAGGGGCTAGTAACCTCTTTTCCTGAATATATTACTAAATGTAAAAGGAGAAACTTTCGTTTTTCCTTTTGGGCCACCCCAAAGGAGGCCTGGTCACAGACCGGGCCGCGGGGTCGTTGACCCCCGAAACTCTCTCCAGGTAAACTCCAGGTAAACCCCACCTCGGTGGGATATGGCCGGTGTGTTGAAAAAAAGAAGATATTATTATATTTTTGAGACAAGTTGGCTGTGTCCCACCTAGGCAGGGTGACCCCAAAAAAAAAACCATCATCATTCTACACCTTCATCATCATTCATACATTTATTTATTTATTTATAATAGTGAATAATTTTTAGCACTGGCCATCTCCCACCAAGGTAGGGTGACCTGATAAAAGATGATGCATTCACCATTCATTCACTCAGTTGCTCTCTTGCCAGAAGTATACAGCCATCACAGTTTAGATGGCCCTCCGAATGACAGTGTCCTGTCTGTCTGTTTTGGCAGTACCTGTCTGTCTGTCTTGCTAATTTTGGAATAGATTCTTATGCTGTCTGTCTTTAATCTCACAGCCATTATAGCTCTTTATTCTTAGTCTTACAAAAGACATCTGGAAACCATGTAGTCTTATAATTCAGCATTAACTGCTTTGTAATCATGTATCCTTATAAATAAAATAAATAGACCATAATGCTTTTCTAATGTGCATTTTTTTGGGAAAAATTAGACTAGGTTTGCTCTCTACATGCAGAAATAATTTTTGTACCATAATTGCTACTTATTTAATATGCTGTTAATTCGCTTAACTTTACTTGTACTACTAAAATGACCATGGTTCATACAGTAACAATCGACTGTCATTTAACACTTGTTAGAAGCTGTAATTGTACTAAGTTCCAAGATGGTTTCAGCACACTCACTATAGGAATCAGAATTCTGGCAAGTATCCACTAAGACTTCTCTCTGATTGTACAGGCAGGACCTTATTTTCAGGCTAAAGCAAAACAAATGACATATGTTCCTTTCTCCTTTTTTGCTTTTCAAAAGACTATTGTGGAGTTCGTTGATGGTGGTGGAAGTGTACTAGTGGCAGGATCTCGGGATGCTGCAGACTTGATCCGTGAACTAGTGACTGAGGTCGGGGTAGAGATGGATGAGGAAGGTGCAGCAGTCATTGACCATCTACACTATGATGCCAACGATGATGGGCAGGTAATGCATGTTGCTTATATTCGGCACAATCAAAACCTGAAACCAAAATATTTTTAATGTTTTCTTTCAATATTGAATTGATAATCATATCTATTTAATTTTTTCTAACTTTTGATAGATTTTTTGCATTGATTTTTTTCAGCACACGCTCATTGCTTCACCAAGTGCAGGATTAATTGAATCTGAAGTTATGGTAGGGCCTAGGGATGCAGTTCCACTCTTGTATCGTGGAACAGGACTCATCACCGATGCTGATAACCCACTTGTGCTCCCTGTCTTGAGAGCACCCTCCACTGCCTACTGTTATAACCCCACCCAGGCCATAACAGATTACCCACATGCTACAGGTTGGTTTAGTGCAGTGGTACTATAGTTTCTTAGCACCTGCATGGCATGTGCTCAGTCAGAAGCTTGTGGATAGTTAATATGGTGATCTCAAATTTATATTGCGTAAGAATAAGGTGAACGTATTCAGATATTTGGGAGTGGACGTGTCAGCGGATGGGTCTATGAAAGATGAGGTGAATCATAGAATTGATGAGGGAAAAAGAGTGAGTGGTGCACTTAGGAGTCTGTGGAGACAAAGAACTTTGTCCTTGGAGGCAAAGAGGGGAATGTATGAGAGTATAGTTTTACCAACGCTCTTATATGGGTGTGAAGCATGGGTGATGAATGTTGCAGCGAGGAGAAGGCTGGAGGCAGTGGAGATGTCATGTCTGAGGGCAATGTGTGGTGTGAATATAATGCAGAGAATTCGTAGTTTGGAAGTTAGGAGGAGGTGCGGGATTACCAAAACTGTTGTCCAGAGGGCTGAGGAAGGGTTGTTGAGGTGGTTCGGACATGTAGAGAGAATGGAGCGAAACAGAATGACTTCAAGAGTGTATCAGTCTGTAGTGGAAGGAAGGCGGGGTAGGGGTCGGCCTAGGAAGGGTTGGAGGGAGGGGGTAAAGGAGGTTTTGTGTGCGAAGGGCTTGGACTTCCAGCAGGCATGCGTGAGCGTGTTTGATAGGAGTGAATGGAGACAAATGGTTTTTAATACTTGACGTGCTGTTGGAGTGTGAGCAAAGTAACATTTATGAAGGGATTCAGGGAAACCGGCAGGCCGGACTTGAGTCCTGGAGATGGGAAGTACAGTGCCTGCACTCTGAAGGAGGGGTGTTAATGTTGCAGTTTAAAAACTGTAGTGTAAAGCACCCTTCTGGCAAGACAGTGATGGAGTGAATGATGGTGAAAGTTTTTCTTTTTCGGGCCACCCTGCCTTGGTGGGAATCGGCCGGTGTGATAATAAAAAAAAAAAAAAAAGAATAAGGACACTGTGTTTACACCCTATTTATAGTACAAAGAAGCCTTGCTGGTGATGGGGGTATGTACCTGAAAGCCCAAATTTAAAGGACAATGTTGAGCAAGGGTTAATGCTGTATTTTCATAAGTGCAGATGAGTCTTGTTATTCATTGGGAGAGTTGAGTTTCTGGAGGTGACCTGAAGCCATGGGTAATAGGAAATTTTGCATATCTGAATGATTTAATTTTTTTTTTTTTTTTTTAATGTCTTTAAATATTGCTCTAATCTGCTAAGTATTGACCGAAAAGTATGAGTGCATTTTGAATAAAATCTTGTGGTTGTTTAATTTAGTGTCGGACATCAAGAGAAAACATGAATGATCGAAGCAGGCTTTGTGGAACATTAAACACTTGTGATGTGTTGCTGCATTTGCCTGTTTATTTATTTATTATAAAACATAATTTTTAAAAAAACAAAAAAGGAACAATACTGTGATTGGATCAACTCTCAAATAACCTGCACATAGGAGAGAGGAGCTTACGACGATGTTTCAGTCTGACTTGGACCATTTACAAAGTCATACTGTAACTATAAATGGTCCAAGTCAGACCAAAACGTCATCATAAGCTCCTCTCTCCTGTGTACACGTTATTTGTGTATAATTTTTTAGACTACAGTATATACAATGTATATATTGTATTGTACTGCTGTATATACAATATACTGTGTTAAAAGAAAAGCATAGACAATTTGTTGTGTGTTGCAGGTCAGAACATGTTGCTTGTGGCAGCACTGCAGGCCCGCAATAATGCCCGTGTTATAGTTTCTGGCTCCCTAGAGTTCTTCTCTGATGCTTTTATCATGGCTTCTGTTCAGACTCCACAGGTAAAGAAATTTGTAATGAGTACATAGCATTTTAAATACAGTAATATTAAAAATCTTTTAAAACTATAAATTTATACAAAATGGGTTATGTATAATATCCCAGCTTTTCGTGATAAACTAAAACACTGATTACAGATACACAGATAAGCACCACCTACTAACAGGAGACTGCAACATCAACCTTGGCCTAACAGATGACCAATCTGCAACTGACTTCATTATACTATAGAGCCTTGATAAATCAATAATGTTCTAATGTCAGAGTGAGACTCTGGTAGCCCTAAGACTTTTGGTCTGGTTTAACCCTTTCAGGGTCGACAGGCCCTCTCAAAGACTTGTTCTCTGGGTCGGCCAAATTTAAAAAAAAAAAAAATTCTAATGAAAAGATAGAGAATCTTTCCCGATCATAATGACACCAAAAGTATGAAATTTGATGGAAAACTTACGGAATTATGCTCTCGTGAAGTTAGCGGTCTAGACAGTGTTTTTGCATCGGCAATTTTGCCCACTTTGAGCCCTATTTTCTGCCAATTCCAGTATACTTGTTGACAAAAATCATAACTATTTCGCTGGCACTCCATTTTTTCTATCGAATGAGTGCAAGAAACCACCCATTTACCAATTTCAACTATCCAATACAGTGGTCAGAATTTAGCAATTTTGCCAATTTCACACAAATTTCAAAAGATGCCAATTTCCAAATAGGGTCCAGAATAAACAAGAAAGATATTCCTGGCACGAAAATAACATTTCCTCTGTTCATTAGTCACTTTCCCATGCCCCTCTTACATTCTTTTGCTTTCCACTTGGAATTTTTATTCTCACAAAAAAATAGAAGATTTACTGTTATGCAGACTACTGCATTGGTGTAGGAATGGTATAAATAATATCAGCGCACTTGTGAAAGAATATTAGACTCACCAGTTAACGTATATTGGACGTATAGCATGATTTGTTTACTTTTGAACTTTGGTAAAAGTCGAACATTTCTGCTATTTTGAGCTCAATTTCAAGGTACTTTTCTTTGTAAAACCAGTCAAAATCATCTCAATTTCTGTAATATGTCTTCCATTCTATAAAATGAGACCAGAAAACTAGAATACAACAATAAATACCATACGAAAATATAGTGCAAAGTCGCTGTTTTAATCCAAAAACACGGTCAAAGTTTTTTTTTTTCTCATTACGCACTGTGTGCTGCAGGATTTTTTTTATACCGCGCACACTGACCACATAGACCCATTCTTTCATATGTAGGCCTATTAGCTTTCTCTCACTAGATTTGAGGGCGCTGGAATTTAGGCGTACTAGTACATCAAAAACCCTGGCCCGTAAGCTGTACTAGTACGTCAAAAACCCTGGCTCGTAAGCCGTACTAGTATGGCCGAAACCCTGAAAGGGTTAATTAACTTTAATTGATACCCATTAATTACCCCTCACACTTTTCTGATGTTGATCATATCATCGTTATTTAACTGTTTACCAAATATTGCTTCACTCAGCCTCTCCATCTCAGATTAAATCAACAATGCAGATAGCTGTAATCTAAATAACGCATTGTGTAGTGTTTATTACACCTTTATAGCCTTTGGCTAGGAGGATGAAGGGAAATAGGAGGGGAAAAATAAGAGAGAAGGAATATTGAGTGAGAAGGATCACTTCAGAGTCGGTTAACAACCAGTCTGTGCTTTTTAGTGATCTGTGATATGAGGTATCATATATTGAATATACAGGAGGCATTCCTTACACCAGCTGATGAATTTGCTGTTGCGGGGCAGTTACTGCATTTGTCTGTAATGCATATTCATTATCAAGAATTTAAATTTCCTTTAATTCATGAAAAAAGGCCGCTTTCAAACTACATTGCAGTATTATTACTCTTCCCTAGCATATAATTTTTCCCAGTACCATAGTTTTAATATTTCATTCACATTGCAACTAGACCAGCATGTAGAATTCCTTGGGAAATGTTGAAGTTATGCTTTAAATAGGGATGAAATGTATTATGAAAATTTCTGCTGAATTTCCTTATAAGAGGACTAATATGTGCATTTTGATGCAATAATCTGTTCATGTGGAGTAGCATTTTCAGTAATCTCTGACGTAACTTTTATCCAGACTTGACAGGATTATTATTTATTACATGATGGTGAATCAAATGAGTGCTGGGATGTGATGAATATCAACATCACATTTTTGTAATGACTTTATTTTGTTTTATTTTGGTATTTCATGTTTTACAGTATTTTATACTGTAAGGTTTAGGATAAACACTGTGTACAACACAAATAGTTGTTTATTTCCCAGAAATTTGGCAAAAAAAACACGGTCGTAAGTCGAGTGGTCGTAAGTCGGATGGTAGGTGTACTTGGAGTTATAGCTAACAAGAGCTGTTGGAGTGTGAGCAAGTTAATATTTTGTGAAGGATTCAGGGAATCTTAGTTAGCTGGACTTGATTCCTGAAGGTGGAGGTACTCTGAAGGAGGGTTTTGGGATATTTGCTGTTTAGAGGGACGTCTAAACTTTCATATTTGCATGCCTCTAGCAAGACAGTGGTAGTGTAAATGATGGTAAAAGTGTTTCCTTTTTTGGATCACGTTCCTTGGTGGGAGATGGCCAGTGTGGTTAAAAAAAATAAATTTATATGATGTGTTAGGGAAGGAAGAAAGGAAGGTGGCTATCAGTGTAATGAAAGTGCTAAGTATTGATTAGAAAACATGATTCTGTAGAAATAAATGTGGCTTGAGGGCTGTATCCCACATGTATGGATTTGAATCAGTGGGTTTAGTCTTGTTATGAGAAAGAAGCATGGCCAATCTGTGGAGCATGTATGGTGTTATCAGAATAAAAGGAACCAAAATAAACTTCACACTAATATGAATGCAAAAAATAAAGAGGGAGAAATACTCAGGGCATAAATTATAGCGTGTATATTCCTACACTACTTTTAGGTTATTCAAAATGAAAAAATAGTGAAGAAAGTACAGTAGACCATCATTTAGAACAAGTTTATTTGGCACGATTCGGGTATAGCACGATTGAAGAATTGCGGCATAATTTTATGTAACACATCGTAAAATTAATTTAACATGGTTCAGTTTGTGGGAAGGAAAAAAATTCCCTTTTCCTCAAGCGGCCCCCTTGTTGTGGATCAGCCAGGGAGGCCTCGTGCCATCCCCTGACACCACCCCCATCATCCCAGCATTCATATTTCATGTGTGTCCAGTCTTTCTTTGCTACAAGCTAGCTGTGTTTGTGAATTATGTTTTGATCTTTTAATTACTATATCTTGTATCTGCCAAGCAATCATGACACCCAGTAGGCATACCAATGTTGCTGAAAGTGGCAAGAAAAGGTATAAGCATTTAAGTCTTAGAATTAACGAAGGAAACGAGGATATTAAACAAGAAATAACCGTAATGAAGCGTTACTTTGTACACATAAAAAGAGGTAAACATGAGTTTGGTTGACTGAATGACTTACTGACTTGACTGAATGACTTGCTGACTTGACTGAATGACTCAATGACTTGAAGTTGGACACTCCAGTACCAGAACCTCTACTATCCACCTCAGACCAGTAAGGCTACAGCATAACTCTCCACTCTCTTCACAATCATCCACAAACACCAGCACCCACAATTTAAGGTAAGAAATACTATTATTTCTGTTACATTTGTAGTCTTAACCAGTAAAAACAACATTATACATCACAACAGTGAACTACAATTCCATATTCACTTTTATTTTTGTAAGATGTGGAGGCCTAAAAAAAAGTTTAGGCTTTTTTGGGGCTCCCAGGAATGTAACCCTATTTTTCCCACTAGTTCTTCAGTTCATCTAACATGGTTTTACCTGACACTCCAATTTCAGGAACGTAACTACCGTGTTAAATGACGGTCTACTGTATATCAGTAAATTTTGAAGGTACAAAAAGGTGGCAGCAGATATGGTGTCTGAAAGTAACAACCTGATACTTTGTATTGGCAGCAGCACGTGATGTAATGATGAATAGTACAGAAGTGGAGCAAAGTTTTATTGAGGGATGAATGACATTCTGTAGGGCATTCTTACAAATAGCTAGTGAAACACACTCAGTGCTGTGGGGGTTTTCTTATTTTGCTGATGGTAATTTCTTTCTGGCTCCAGAGTTTGAAAGATATGAAAAATGTGTTATTTGAGTAAGTATCCTTTAACCCAATTATCATGAAATAATTTTTTTTTTTTTTTTTTTTTTTTTTTTTTTTTTTTTTTTTTTTTTTTTTTTTTTTTTTAGTAACTACTTCCACCACTTAAAATTATGGAGCTTGGTAATGATAGTAGTGCATCATGTAGTTTTGCTACTGCCATAACTAAAATAAATGTATTACTTTTATCCCAATATTAAAACAAAATGAAATGCTTGACTCTTCTATTGATAATACACTTGGATTCCAAAGTTCCTCTAGTGAATACTTTTGTCAAAATTTTAGCTTGTATTTATTAATGAAGTGCTTGCATTCCAGGGAGCTTTTTATGAACGCTCTGGAAATGGAAAAGTAGTGGAAGCCTTGAGTAGATGGGTCTTCATGGAGGAAGGTGTACTGCGAGTAGCTTCAGTAAAGCATCACCTTCAGGGCGAGTCAGAGCCTCCATCAGCCTACACAATCAAACAAGATGTGGTAGGTTATATAAATTTAGCATTCTTAGACAAGTAAAACAAAATTTATCTTAATCTTAAACTTTCATTGATTGTTTCTCTAGCTATGAATAATTGTTATTCCTGAGCAAGATCTGTTTAGCAGCAAATGATTCACAAAGCCTATATACTCCCTTGTAATGAATGAGAAGCTGTACCCTTTAGAGTATAAATAAATACATTGTTGTGGATGTGTTCAAATATTTGGGAGTTTACTTGTTGGCGGGCAGGTCTACAAAAGATGATGGTGCATTGAGGCATCTGTGGAGACAAAGAATGTTATCTATGGAGGCAAAAAGAGAAACGTATCACAGTGGCACGAGCACTTACGTGGGTGTGAAGCATGGATTTTAAACATTGCAGCAAGGAAAAGAGTTGAAGATTGAGACACTTATGCAGCATATGGAAATCTTTATTCAGGAAACGTTTCGCCACACAGTGGCTTCATCAGTCCAATACAAAGAGGAAGGCGTAAGGAGAGGAGGAGAATGAGGTAATCAGTCCCTCAGCCTGGAGTCGATGTGTTCAGTCCATCAATCTTGTACCATTCATCACAACTGTCAGACACTGCAGCATCATGGGATCTTGTTACAAAGAATTCTTCAACACTTGTTCAACCTTTGGACGAAGACCTACTTCGACTAGTGGATGGTACCACTATGACCCCGCCTCCATCTGCTTCACGTCACCTCACTACAGTATATAAGCCACGTCTACGGCCCTATGCTGTACATTCTACAAGATTGATGGACTGAACACATCGACTCCAGGCTGAGGGACTGATTACCTCATTCTCCTCCTCTCCTTACGCCTTCCTCTTTGTATTGGACTGATGAAGCCACTGTGTGGCGAAACGTTTCCTGAATAAAGATTTCCATATGCTGCATAAGTGTCTCAATCTTCAACTTGTCGGTTTTTCAAAACCATTCATCACAAGGAAAAGAGTGAAGGCAGTGGAAATGTCTGAAGGCAGTATGTGGTGTGAATTTCATGCAGATAATTTATAGTTTAGAGATTAGAAAGATGTGTGGTGTTACTATTATCCAGAGGGGTTATTGAAGTCATTTGGTCATTTAGAGAAGATGGAGTAAAATAGCACGACTTGGAAGGTGTATTGATTTGTAGTGGAGAGAAAGAGGGGTAGGGGTCATCCTAGGAATGGCTGGAGGGTGGGGGTAAAGGTTTTGTATGTGAGGGGCTTGGACATTCAACAGGCATGTGTGAGCATGTTAGATAGGAATGAGTGGAGGCAAATAGTTTTTATGATGTGCTAAATAACAATAAAAGGCCTTCCCAAAACTCATAAACCTGATATTCCTCTGTGTCCCATCATATCCTCTTGCTTCTTGGTACTTTTTCTCCTGCTCACCTTCGTCACTCTCAAGACTTCATCGAATGGGTTCGCTCTCTCCCGACCTGTAAGATGCTTAGTCTTGACATTGAGTCCCTCTTCACTAATGTCCCTCTTGATGATGTCCTTAATTTTCTCGGAGAGAAGGCCAGTGAAGGGTTACTTCATCTCCCTATACCTACTGATGTCTTTCTTGATCTTATCCACCTTTGTGTGGACTCAAATTCCTCTTCCTTCCAAGGTAAATATTATTCTCAAACCTTCGGTGTTGCTATGAGCTTTCCTCTATCTTATGTTCTTGCTAATCTTTACATGGAATACTTCAGGAGACTACTACTTCCTACTATTCTTGCTAATCTTTACATGGAATACTTCAGGAGACTACTACTTCCTACTATTGATATGTGCCCTTCACTCTGGCTCTGCTATGTAGATGATATCTTTGGTCTTTGACCTCAAGACTAGTCTCTTCCAACCATTTCTTGATGCTCTTAATAATCTTGCCCCTTCCATTAAGTTTAAAGCTGAATCGGAATCTCATTCCTTGCTTCCAGTCCTTGATGTTCATGTCCACCGCTTCGATTCAGGTTTTGCCTTGTCCGTATACCGCAAGCCTATGCATAGTGGCATGTACATCCACTACTTATGCTTCCTCTGTCAAGAAAAGTATTCTTATCTTCCTCTTTCTCCATGCTCTCTGCATTTGTGGTCCTCAGTTCCCTGAATCAGAAATTTCCACTCTTCATAATTCATTTTCCTGTCTTGGCTACCCTTCCCATTTCATAGACTCTGCCTTCTCACGTACTAAACAGACTTTCTTCTCTCACAAACCCTCTACTCCTGGGAATTCTCCTGTCCTCTGCCTTCCCTATATTTCAACAACTCTCTCCTTTCCTTAGACATCAGACTCACTTTTTGCCAGACTAACACTCTTTGCACTAATCTAGTTCATACCTTTCCTCCCTCTATATATGCTCCTGGTGTCTACTCTATTTCTTGTTCCTCTTGTCCTCTTTAGTACTTTGGAGAAACTGACAGATCTCTTTCTGACAGACTTAGGGAGCACAAGAGTAGTGTTAGGCTTTCCGACACCAACAGTGCTCTTTTCTGTCATGTCAGAGATCACAGTCAACCTATTGACTGGTCTTTTGCTAAAACTGTCTACCCTACTTCGAACTTTCGCAGTTGCTGTTTGGTTGAATCCTCTCTTATACACAACTTTCCTTGTATGAATCTTAGTTATGGCTTTGTGTCTGTAGATGCCTTCCTTTCCCATTATAGTGTTAAATGCTTCAAACCTCAGAACACTTGTGACTTAACCTGATTTTTCTTTTTTCTCCTTCTCCCTCTTCCCCTTTCCTCTTTCTCCTTTGGGTTTTCTTTCTTCTGCCTTGGGTATTTGTCCTTTATTATTATTTTTCCTCCCCTCTGTGTTCTTGCTCCTACCCTCTGTGGAGCCTCTAACTCCCTTGTAGTGCTCCTCTTTCTTAGTATCTGACTGACTCCACTACAACTACCTCTCTTGCTCCTGTCCCTGTCTGCTGGCCTATATATACTCCCTCCTCCTCTCCTTTTTGTTAGTGTGACTTTGTAAATGGTCCATGTCAGACTGAAATGTTATAAGCTCCTCACTTCTATGTGCAGGTTATTTGTGTAGTGTTTTATGATGTGCTGTTCGAGTGTAAGAAGGCTAACATGAAGGGATTCAGGGAGCTGGTTAGCTGGACTTAAGTCCTGGAGGTGGAAAATAGTGCCTGCACTCTGAAGGAAGGGTGGGGATAATGCAGTTTGGATGGGCATTTGAGCTGTAATGTTGGTGCACATCTGGCAAGGCAGTGATAGAGTGAATGGTGGTAAAAGTGTGTCTTCAATTTTAGATCACCCTAACTTGGCAGGAGATGGCTGGTGTTAAAAACATACAATGTTTAGTAGTAAGATAAATGTAGTATGGAGAAAACATAAATGCTGCATGAAGATGCTTCCAGACCTGTAGTACTAATAATAATAAAAAGAAAATCGAAGTTAGTGAAAGGAAGCAGATATTCAGTTTTATTTGGAGAAATGATATTTTAGCAGGGAATGGAAAAATAATTCTTCAGAATGAGGAGTGTAGAGAGAAAAATAGGATCACAGAAAGAACAAAAAATAAAGCCAAAATTAAGGAGAAGTGCATTCAAGGATTGTGAAAAGTATATACAGTGATGTTATGAGATGTTTTAGTGGAAGAGAAAGCATGTGTTAATCTCAGCTTTTATGTTTTTTTTTTTACAGCAGACATGAGCTCTAGTTGGATAACTTAAGAAATTAGATTGTGAAAGATTGAATGAGAGAAAAATTGTATCCGGACTGAATTATGATGGATATATTTTTTTTTAAGACATTGGCTATATCCCACCAATGCAGGGTGACCCAAATAGAAAGAAAAACCCAGAAAGAAAACTTTTATCATCATTCAACACTTTCACCATCACTCATACATAATTACTGTCTTTGCAGAGGCACTCTGATATGACAGCTTAGACGTCCCTCCAAACTGCCAATATCCCAAACCCCTGCTTTAAAGTCCGGCATTGTACTTCCCATTTCCAGGACTCTTAAGTCCGGCTAGCCAGTTTCCCAGAATCCTTTCACAAAATATTACCCTACTCACACTCCAACAGCTTGTCAGGTTCCAAAAACCATTCATCTCCATTCACTCCTATCTAACACACAGACACACACACACATGCTTGCTGGAAGTCCAGGCACCTCACCCACAAAACCTCCTTTACCCCCTCTCTCCAACCTTTTCAAGGATGGGCCCTACGCTGCCTTCCTTTTCCTTCGGATTTATATGCTCTCCAAATCATTCTACTTTGTTCCATTCTCTCTAAATGACCAAACCACCTCAACAGCCCCTCTTCAGCCCTCTGACTAATACTTTTAATAACTCCACACCACCTACTAATTTCCACACTAAGAATTCTCTGCATAATTTTTACACCATGAGCATGAATAATAAATAAATTCACAAATAATCCAGACATGGAGAGGAAATTTAAGACATTTCAGTCTGTCCTGGATCATTATCAAGCTGTGACTTAACAGGCCAGGATGGACCCTAGGCATGATGTTAGGACTTTTCATTATTTAATATAAATACAGGCCAGACATGAGTCTTGGAGGTGAGAAATAGTGCCTGCACTTTAGAGGAGGAGTTTAGGATATTTACTGGTTGGATTGACATCTGATCTGTCAAATCTGAGTGCCTCAGCAAAGACAGTGATTATGTGTGAATCATGGTAAATTTTTTTTTTTTCTGGGTCACCTGCCTCGGTGGGAGACGGCCGACATGTTAAAAAAAAAAAAAAAGTTATGTAGGGATTCAGGGAAATGGTTAGCTGGACTTCCTAGAGGTGGGAAGAGCAGTGCCTGCACTCTGAAGGAAGGGTGGGGATTTTACAGTCGGAGGGTAATTTAATTGCAATGTCCGCACACGCTTGAAAGCCAGTGATTTCATAAATGATGGTGAATGTACAATAGAATGCACAATATAAGAAGTTTGACAGGCTTGTTACAGGAAGCATTTAATATTCAATTTGTGTGAAGAGATAGGTATAGGGGGTGTGACATATTTATCTTTTCTTTGGTTTTAGGAATACAAGATCAAGATTGAGCGGCTGGAAGATGGCGTATGGAAACCGTTCTTAGCAAATGATCTCCAGTTGGAGTTTGTGCGCATTGACCCATTTGTCAGGCTTACCATGACACCCCACCCTAATGGTGTCTTCTCTGTGAATTTCAAGGTATTTTATTTCATTTTATAAATTTTATGCCATAAGTACCAAATTCCAAAACTTTCCTGATGTTCAGGCACTTCTCCCAGTGAAATATTTATTCATCTTTCACTTGTGTAGGTATAAATATATAATGCATTGAACTTGCTTTGATTAGGCCAATGTTTTGCTCAGAGCTTTATGAAGTCTTATGTACACTAGGATACCTTCACACATGCAAGTATTCTCTGTATGATTTATGATCCTAAGAACATAAAAGTAGAGGAGCACTGCAGTATGCCCATTGGCCCATTCTAGGCAGGTCCTCCTTAGACCTAATTTATTTGTCAAACCTGTTTTTAAAGCCATACAACACGAAAGAACATAGTGAAATTATAAATTAACTCGATAAAAAATATTCAACCAAAATTTCATAGCATGTAAAAAACTTTGTGCTCTATGTATTTCTCAGTGCATTCACAAATTCATGAGTGGTGCTCCTCAGCTTTTCACCATCCTTGCCAAGCAAGAGCAGGTCATGTCCACTGGACAGTAATTGCTTGTAAAAATGATAGATACATTTATATAAGTTTGAGTCACTAAAATATAATTGGTTTTACTTAGGTACCTGATGTTTATGGTGTCTACCAATTCAAGGTGGAATATAATCGTGTTGGCTTCACTCGTCTCTTCAGCACAACCCAGGTTAGTGAATAATAAATTTTTAACTGAATTTAGATGTAATACAGCTGTAATGGAGAGCCAAATATGTTGTTTGATTATAAACTACTTTGTTTAACACTGTTTTGATACCTCTTGCCATTTGTGATTTGTTCATTTTTAGTATTAGGAGACCTTCATGTTTACTGTATTATTCAGTCAGTTAACCTAGAATATTTTTTCTTCAGGTTTCTGTAAGACCATTCACACACAGGCAGTATGAGCGGTTCATTGAATGTGCATACCCTTATTATGCAAGTGCATTTTCAATGATGGTAGGAGTTTTCCTCTTCTCTTTGGTGTTCCTGCATCACAAAGACTCACCACCTAAGCATAAGTCTGAATAAAGCACTATTAAAAGTTTTTCAAAACTTAAATATCTGTATCTTAAAATGGAGATTTATCCGTGCCCAATTTCCCAACATTCCAAAATATTCTCCTTTTTTTATTCTTTGTTCAATACATTGCTCTAGAACATTATAATTAGGAGTTTGTAATGCATGGTAAATACTTCTTAAAAACTGATAATATGAATAAGAGAGGTCATTATTCTCTGCTACTATTCTGTAAAAAGGTGTTATGACAAATACAATTTTAAGTATTCTCCGAGTCTTATTAGCATTCTTGTATATTTTTTTTTTTTTATCAACACATCAGCCAATTGGGAGCAAGGGGCTAGTAACCTCTTCTCCTGTATATATTACTAAATGTAAAAGGAGAAACTTTCGTTTTTCCTTTTGGGCCACCCCGCCTCAGTGGGATACGGCCGGTGTGTTGAAAGAAGAAGAAAGATCAGCCAATTCCCACCAAGGCAGGGTGGCCCGAAAAAGAAAAACTTTCATCATCATTCACTCCATCACTATCTTGCCAGAGGGGTGCTTTATGCTACAGTTATAAAACTGCAACATTAACACCCCTCCTTCATAGTGTAGACACTGTACTTCCCATCTCCAGGACTCAAGTCCGGCCTGCTGGTTTCCCTGAATCCCTTCATAAATGTTACTTTGCTCACACTCCAACAGCACGTCAAGCATTAAAAACCATTCGTTTCCATTTTTATTTTATTTTTTTAAAGGCACTGGAGCAACTCTTGAATCAAGTGTATCTCATTCCCAAGGTGCTGTATGACTTTAGTCTCCTCCCCCAGATTGCCTCCATAGTTAAAATAAATGTATGACCTCAAATGGTTTAGCATATCCCTCTGAATGTCATACCTGACAACAGTACTAGATTGCAAGCAAGATTTACTGTATCATAAGAGCAACTCAGTAGTTTGTTAATTTAAAGAGTAGTGAAAATTTAGAAAATTTTAGATTACCGTTTAAAGTCCCTCAGGTTTCTCGAGGCTGCTGAGGGGTTTTTGACAAGGACTTTAATATATTTCCTTTTGGATCGAACGTCGATGTATCCCATTCCCTTTGATCAAACTTAACCCTTAAACTGTCCAAACGTAGATCTACGTCCACGTGCTGGGGGCTCTGAACGTAGATCTACATTTTTTTTTAAATGCTTTCAAATGGGGAAAATGAAGGTCGGAGCACTACGCATGTGAACGTAGATCTACGTTTGGACAGTTTAAGGGTTAAATGCATAATGTCCCCTAAGCACTGTATAACCCATACAGGTTTAGTGTTTGCCCCATCAATGTAATAAGACAGTGGGAATTAGACAATAACTGATGTGAAAAATGTGAGTTTTACGAACATGCTTTTAAGTACAAAAAATTTTTGAGATAGTGTTATAGACACCAATGCTGTTAACTTTGATATGTGAACAAAATTTTGAAACTTACGAAGATGTGGATATGAATGGCTCCCATTCGTCAGGTGCCTTATAACCCCTATGGGCTTTAGCACTTTTTCCCTTGGATTGAATACAACTTCCTCTCATTCATAAGGCACTGTATGACCTGAATCAAATAAAGATGAGTGGAAGCTACAAACACACTCCTCTCAAGGAAGGTTCCTTGATGCTGGTGAGGGACTCTTGTTCTAGGGAACTGGATCTGTGCTCCAGTTCCCTGAATTAACCCTGAATACCTTCCATCCCCCCCACAGGCAATGTATAATCCTAAGGGTTTAGTGCTTCCCCCTTGATTATAATAATAATAATGGTTACTTGAGTCGCTCTTCCTGATAGCTTGAGCTAGTTAGTCGTTTTCCTCTGATCTCTCATTAACAATTTTTTTTGCTCACAGAACTGCCACTTGCTGGATATTTCATATTTTTCACACCATTCTCTCTACAGTGCTGTATGGCCCTTCTGGGTTTAGCACTTGATTATATTATTATCCTGTAAACTCTGAGATTGTTGTGCATGAAAATCCTAGATCAGCAGTTTGAGATAATCAAGAAGTGCTGTATGACCCTTGTAGGGAGGTTCCTTGATGCTGGCAAGGGGTTCTTGATCTAGGGAATTGGATTTGTGCTTTGATTTCCTGAACTGAGCCTGAATACTTTCCATTCCTCCCACCCCCCACGTGTGCTGTATAACCCAACGGGTTTAGCACTCCCCCATGATTATAATAATGTATGACCCTTGTGGGTTTAGCACTTAGTACTGATTATAATAATAAGATAATCAACCACCCTGGGGTTTAGTGCTTAGTTTAGATTATAATAATTAAACCACCCTGTCTGACACCAACAGTCATTCCACAGTCCAGCTCAGTTGGATCATATTTCTTCCCTATTCTGATGTTTGGTCTAAACAACTGAACCTATGTATAAATGGTTTAGAAAACTAACCTGGTGAGGGGCTCTTGATCTAGGGAATTTGATATTTACTTCAGTTCCCTGAATTAAGCCTGAATACCTTCCACATCCCCCCCCCCCCACAGGTGCTGTATAATCCTATGGGTTTAGCACTTCCCCCTTGATTATAATAATAATGAGAAAACTAACAAGTTGATAAATGAGACAATTGTGCAACATTTGGGAATCTTTATTCTGGAAACGTTTTGCCATGAAGTGGCTTCTTCAGTACAATGCAGAGAAAGGTGGAAAATGAGGAGCAGTTTGAGGTAATCAGTCCCTCAGGCTAGAGTTGATGTGTTCAGTCCATCAGTCTTAACAAAAGTACAGCATATGCGCAGAGATGAAGCTTATATACTGATGACAGATCAGGTGGACCTCCGTACATAATTACAAGATCACCAAGAATTAACATTTAACCTATTCTACTACTACGGACCTGTCTTTGGTGTTATCGTCCCCTGATTTGTCTTCTACTTCTACCTGACCTGTCTTCTACTTCACTCGTCTTCTACTTCCATCTGATTTGTCTTCAACTTTATTCCATCTATTTGTTTTCTACTTGATTTGTCTTCTATTTTCTTCCATTTAATTTGTTTTCTACTTTCCTACAGTATACTAATGGCCCCTTTCAAGGCAGGCAAAACTGCAGACCTGGAGAATATACAGAGAACCTTCACTGCACGTATAAGTAACATAAAACACCTAAATAACTGGGAACGGTTTCAGGCAAGAAAGATACATTAAAATGTACACTTGGAAAATCCTAGGACTAGTCCCAAATCTATACAACGAAATCATTCCATACGAAAGCAAAAGACTCTGCAGACGGTGCAACATCCCCCCCCCCAATGAAAAGCACAGGCGCCATAACTACGCTAAGAGACAATACAGTAAGTGTCAGGGGCCCAGGACTATTCGGCTGCCTCCCAGCATACATGAGGAGGATTACCAATAGACCCCTGGCTGTTTTCAAGAGGGAGCTGGACAGACACCTAAAGTCAGTACCTGACCAGCCGGGCTGTGGTTCGTATGTCGGTCTGTATGCAACCAGCAATAAGAGCCTGTTTAATTAGGCCCTGATCCACCGCGAGGCCTGGTCATGGATCGGGCTGCGGGGGCGTTGATCCTCGGAATGCCCTCCAGGTATACCTGATTTGTCTTCTACCTCTACTTGATTTGTGTTCTACTTTCTTCCTGTTGGTGAGGGGCTCTTGATTTAGGGAATTGGATCTGTGCTCCAGTTTCGCGAATTAAGCCTGAATGCCTTCCACATCCCCCCCCCAGGCGCTGTATAATCCTCCGGGTTTAGCGCTTCCCCCTTGATTATAATAGTAATGTGGCTTGTGTGTGCACTCATCGTGTGTGTTTGCTGGGGTTTTTAGATCCAGCTCCTGGACCTCGCCTACTGACTATCAATCGCCCACTCTGCTGCATCCCCAACCCCATGGGCTTTGACATATTTACATTTAAATAGAGTTTGCCTCCACTACCTTCTCCCCAACTGCATTCCTCTTGCTCACTTCCCTCTGGCAGATGTTTCTTATATTTGTGTCTCAATTTGTTTAGTTTCCACCACTTTCGAAACCGTGTTTATTTCCGTCTCATCGATGCCTCTACTGAATACCTTGTATGTATGATCATGTTCCACTTTCGCCTTTAATAAGTACGTATATCCCGGTACGAGTACATGTAAGTACAATTATCATATATAGCTTAACATACGTGTAAATTATCCAGGATAATCCAAAAACGTCATAACTCTTTTGTGTTGTTCAGATACCCCGTCCTCTGAAGGGAATGTTAATTTTCTACACCGATTGTAGAACGTGGAAAAAACGAAGCTGGCTCTACAGCAATGTTAGTTCTTGATTATGTGTTTTTGTCTGTTCCATCATCAGTATTGCATACATACTCTTAATAATTCACTCGGGAACTATATAACCCGTACAGGTTTAGCGCCATCCCCATGAATAATAACAACGGTCTGTACATCTCTTAAAAACATTGTCTCCTAATGCCAACACACACACACATATATATATATATATATATATATATATATATATATATATATATATATATATATATATATATATATATATATATAATGTCGTGCCGAATATGTAAAACTGGTCAATTAGCAAGAACTCACTTAAAATTAAGTCCTCTCTAAAATTTTCTCTTATAAGTTTAAAGATATATTTTTTTCATTAATGTTGATGTAAAAATTTATAATTTTGCACCAAAAGGAACTTAGAAAACTTACCTAACCTTATTATAACAAGAACAATTTATTTTAGCCTAACCCAACTAAGTATATTTTAGATTAGTTTACAATAATTTAATACTAAACAAACCCAGTGATATATATATTTTTCGTTAGGTTCAGTATGATTTTGGCGAAATTATTGCATACACAAATTTTCACTTGTCCTATGCTGTATAGTCCTTGTGGCTTAGCGCTTCTTTTTGATTATAATAATAATAATTCACTTGTCCTATATGGCAAGATGAACGTTGCTATTTAAGCCAAGATCGCAAGTTCTGCCTATTCGGCACGACATATATATATACTTCAGTCATTACTCAGGTTTTCTGAGTTTAGGTTAACATCAGGTAACCAAATTTAATAAATTATAAGAAACAATAACAAATTACTGGTTTAGCGCTTTCTTTGATGATGATGATTATAACAATAATAATAATAATAAATTACAACTTAAAGCAAACACCGATTTTTATATATGATTTTAATCAAGTTTCTTTGTATACGTTTTTTAAATTAATCGAAGTAAAGTTATCGGCTACAAGCAAAATTTAACCAATTATAACATACATTACGCCAATAAATGCAGTAAAAAAAATTAAAGCTACCAGATATTTTCATAACTTGACCAAACAACAGAGCCATCCAGCGCTGTTAAAAATACAGTCAAGTAATCACTTCTACATTCCAGCGTCACAAAGTGGAGAATCTGCTGCAGATAAATACAATAGTACATAAAGTCGATAATGTTTTCAAACGAATATGAAACGTAAATTCAGTCTCTCACAGTGTAGACTTAATAGACATTACGTAAAAAATAATTACTCACATTTTAGTGAAACAGGTAGATATTATAAAGACAACTGTCGAAAATAGACTGACAAACTGCCATGAGTGTGCTGCGTTTCCTGAAAACAAAGACCAGGAGGGTGTTGACCCAGGGTGCTGGCAGCCACATGCTCGGGAGAGTCATGTAGCACTCGGATCAGATGCCAGACTTTTATTAAAGTTTTAGCACGGCAAGGCAGGATGGCGCCACGGATGCTACTCAGCCACAGAACCATGACCATGGTTCAGCTCTCTATCTTGGTTCATCTGTATAGAACCTGTGTTATTTGTTATTAATTTGGTCGTCAGGTGAAATCACGTACTGCGTCTTGATCGTACGGTGACTCACTTAAATAACATAGCTAAACATTAAACTGCCAATATTCATTATAGTCGTGTCGATAGAATATTTTAACTCAAGACAGATTGCGTCTGTGCTCCACAATGTAAATCACTGCCAAAGAGTAAAGTGTGTCAGGGAAGGTGGTGGGATGTAAAGGAAACCAAGATGGATACTTGTGCTCACACACTCTTGATTCACATGGAACTTGAGCAGCATCAACTGCTAAGTTTGGGGTCACCACCAACGCAGTAATGGGATTCAGACGACATTTAACTAAGGCAGAAAGAAGCCAATATCTTGAGAAATGACAAAAACTGTGTGGATATTGCACGTGGTCCATTTTCTTTAGCGTTAAGCAGAATTAGGTAGAACAGTAGTGTGCTGCTGCCCATCGACGGCAGGTTAGTTGAGGCACCTCATCAACAAGGCAGGTTGGTGCCACTCAGAACTCTCGACCCGGCAAAGGTAAACCAGCGGTGGCGTTGCCATGGCATACTGTAATACCATCAGATACTTACCTTCACCTGTTCTTAAACAGTCTTGCCGTGGCTCCGCCAGTTCTAGTACCAATACATTAGACATCCTCTGACAAAAACCTGTGTCAGACATTTTCACAGTAATAAACGAACAACCTAGTGTCATCAAAGTACATTGTTAAGGCTACCATTTACTTGTGTACATTTTATGTTATAGTTACACAATGGTATAAACCGTAGTAATAGATACCAACAAATTTGTTTAGAAAGACGTAAGTGAACACTAGAACAACATGACATTCTTCAGGTCACCGTGTGTCACTCACTCCACTCTCCGCATATTTGTCTTTTTAACCTGTGTGTGTGTTTTGTTACATATAAAAATGGTTATAATCATAACCATATTTGTAAAGAGGTGGACGGGTAAGCCAGTGGAAGGCCTCGGGCAGATGACCAAAAGCTCCAGCTGTGGGTTATCATACGACTTAAGACCCGAGTCAGGAAACACTTGTCCTGTTTCCTGACAAACCTGACCTAACCTCTGCCATTACCTGCTTCTCTTCTCTAAATCAAACTGTTGTTTTAAACGATAATTTAATCACATTTCATCTTCCTTTGTTTATATCTATAATGGCGGAAGATTTCATGGTGAGTTGATGCTTATTATTAGTAGTAATGATGAAGCCCTAAACCCGTATGGGTCACCCTGGAAACCGGAGGCAATCAGGTGCGATCCAAGGAAGAGTAGCTCCAAATCCTTGGATCAAGAGCCCTTCTGAGGTACTAAGGCACCAGTCCTTTGAAGATGTCTGAATGGGAGATGGTGTAGCGTAGCTGGCATGTTATCGGACGGAGGTTCAAGCCTACACTACCACTCCTTGTGCTAACATGTTAACAGACGGAGGTTCAAGCCTACACCACCACTCCTTGTGCTAACATGTTAACAGACGAAGGTTCAAGCCTACACCACCACTCCTTGTGCTAACATGTTAATAGACGGAGGTTCAAGCCTACACCACCACTCCTTGTGCTAACATGTTAATAGACGGAGGTTCAAGCCTACACCACCACTCGTGGTGTTGACATGTAACCTGGAGGAAATATTCATAATTACATTATTTCATTTCCCTGATGCTGGCGAAGGGCTTGTGATCCTATTAATTGGAGCTAACCTCCCTCACCTTGGATCAAATCAGATTATCTCCCATTCCCCAGGTGCTGTGTGGCATACGGGTTAAGCACTTCTTCACCAATATAATATACATTACTGTATCATTATTTAACTTAATATTGCTATGTTTTCATCGGAATTCAATTATCTCCCCAGAGTGAGACGTTCCACTTTAAGATATTTTTTTAATTATAATGAAAAGTGCTAAACCCACAAGGGTCATACAGCGCTGTAGGGTAGGGTATGGCAAAGGTTTAACATGCTTGATCTGAGGTGAGTGAAGGTGGAGAATATAACAGAGGTCAGAGTTAGTAAGGACGGTGATGCTGAAGGAAGTATAATCAGAATTTGTGTAACAATTTGTTGCCTTCAAAGAAATCAGAGAGGAAGTCTTGTGTCAAGGGCTAATATATATTCCCTCTTGGCTGACCCCCTCGCCCTTCCTTGACACAAGACTCTCTCTTTCAATAAAGATTCCCATATATAAAAGTATTAGTCAGAGGGTTGAAGAGGGGTTGTTGAGGTGGTTTGGTCATTTAGAGAAACTGGATCAAAGTAAAATGACATGGAGAGCGTATAAATCTGTAGGGCATGGAAGGCGGAATAGGGTCGTCCTTGACAAGGTTGGAGGGAGGGGGTAAAGGAGGTTTTGTGGGCGAGGGGCTTGGACTTCCAGCAAGCATGCGTGAGCGCGTTAGATAGGAGTGAATGGAGACGAATGGTATTTGGGACCTGACGAGCTGTTGGAGTGTGAGCAGGGCAATATTAGTGAAGGGATTCAGGGAAACCGGTTATTTTTATATAGTCGGACTTGAGTCCTGGAAATGGGAAGTACAATGCCTGCACTCTAAAGGAGGGGTTTCGGGATATTAGCTTCTAAACTGTTGTATTCTGAGCACCTCTGCAAAATTAGTAATTATGTGCGAGTGAGGTGAAAGTATTTTCTTTTTGGGGATTTTCTTTTTGGGTCACCCTGCCTCGGTGGGAGACGGCCAACTTAATATATATATGTATATATCCTAGGTAGTAGGTTGGTAGACAGCAACTGCCCAGGGAGATACTACCGTCCTGCCAAGTGAGTGTAAAACGGAAGCCTGTAATTGTTTTACACGATGGTAGGATTGCTGGTGTCCTTTTTTCTATCTCATAAACATGCAAGATTTCAGGTACGCCTTGCTACTTCTACTTACACTTAGGTCACACTACACATACATGTACAAGCATATATATACACATCCCTCTGGGTTTTCTTCTATTTTCTTTCTAGTTCTTGTTCTTGTTTATTTCCTCTTATCTCCATGGGGAAGTGGAACAGAATTCTTCCTCCGTAAGCCATGTGTGTTGTAAGAGGCGACTAAAATGCCAGGAGCAAGGGGCTAGTAACCTCTTTTCCTGTATATATTACTAAATGTAAAAGGAGAAACTTTGTTTTTTCCTTTTGGGCCACCCTGCCTCGGTAGGATACGGCCGGTGTGTTGAAAGAATATGTGTATATATATATATATATATATATATATATATATATGTGTGTGTGTGTGTGTGTGTGTGTGTGTGTGTGTGTGTGTGTGTGTGTGTGTGTGTGTGTGTGTGTGTGTGTATTCATGAAGAATGAGACACTTAAGCAATATATGGGAATCTCTATTCAGGAAACGTTGCGCCACACAGTGGCTTCATCAGTCCAATACAAAGAAGAAAGGTGTAAGGAGAGGAGGAATTTGAGGTAATCAGTCCCTCAGCCTGGAATCGATGTGTTCAGCCCATCAATTGTGTAGAAAGTACAGCATATGGCGGGAGAAGTGACTTGTAACTGTACTCAGGTGAGTGGAAGCAGGAGGAGCCGGGGGTCACATGTTACCTATGTGTCTCATTCTTCAACTTGTCGGCTTCTAAAACCATTTATCATATATATTCTTCAATGTATCTGGTGAGAATGGTGGACATTGATCAGAGTTTTGAAAAAATTGGTTTGTCTAATTTTGCCAGAAACAAATGAAGGAACATAGTTCAAGAGTGGCTAGGCTGCTGCTGCTGCTGCTGCTCGTATGTGTTGCAATAAATGTGTTAATTATGGCTACATAATACCTAGAATTATTTTCCCCTATTCGAATTTATTTTACATAATGGGAAAACGCTAAACCCGTGGAAGTCTATTATTTTTATTACAATCAAATAAGCGCTAAATTCACAAGGATCATACAGAGATGAAAGTCCAAAGTGCCTGGGGAATGAGAAGCATTTGATTCGAGGAAGGGGAAGACAATTCTAGTTCTTTGGATCAAGAGCCTCTCACCAATACACCTCACAAGAGGTGTCTTGATGTTGGTAAATATGTAAAATATGAAGGAATACTAAACTTACATGGGTCATACAGAGCCTAAGAGGTATTCAGGTTTGATCCGAGGGATGAGAAGGTAACTCCTATTCTTTCTTCAAGAGGCGATCATCGGCAATAAGGCTCGACCCTCACCCCCTCTGGTCTGGATACCGATACCGATACCGATGACTTAACAATCATAATATTTTATACCACAGTCATGTTTATTCATGCACCTTCATACACCTTTAGTAATTTAGTCTATAACATATGATAAACTGTTCCATCATATCATTAGTGTTGGTAACTGGGTATAGATGTGTTGTTATCTGTAGCAAGGAGAGAGAGAGGAGAGAGGGATTTTAAAATTACAGGAGCATCCTAAACTGAGGCTACTGGTGTAGCTGGTTAAGCTGAATTATTATTATTATTATTATTATTGTGGAAAATACTGTATATTTTCCGGAAATACGGTAATTTATAGGTAAATAGATGCCCTATATTGTATTTAATAAAAGTGTATTTTTAAAAAGAGGACAGTCGCCATTGTTAATTTGAATTGGATACAACGTTAGTGTAATGGGAAGGAATTTTCGTGCTCTAGAGGTTAAAATTGGGCTGACATCTCTCAAATAGGAGGCGAAATTGTCGGATGTGCATTCCTGCATAACTTGAGATATCAGGCGACAGGACAGGACAACTCCAGGAACCTCAGATAAGTCTGTTATGTTATAACTGGCCAGTTGTTATTTTCATGTATAGACAGTGAGGTTTTCTGAGTATGATACAACTTAATCTCCAGTTAAATTGGTGAGTGATTTTTAAGATATTCTCCTTCTGTTATGTATGTGTATCTATAATCATTTATTATTTTTAATATACAGTCCACAAATTTATATGTTTACCAGTATTCCTGGTGATACATATTTCATTGGTAATTAATAGGTCCAGAGCAACTTGTGAATATGACAGTGGTAGGTATCGAAGGGAGACATTTTTTGCGACCTAGGTGTCCCAAATTCCTACTTGTCTAACTGGTAAATAATAATTATCTGTGTATATTTACTGTTATGTACATAATGATACATTCAGATAAATGCAATTTTCCACAATTATTATTATTATTATTATTATTATTATTATTATTGTTGTTGTTTTCGGAGACAAAGAGCTAAACCCATATGGGTCATTCAACACTGCTAGGAACTGGATGAGAAGAGCTTGTGAAAAGACACCACACATTTCTAACACGATATAAAATTTACAAGGTCTAATGGACTTTGGAGAACAGTATGATTTTCCGCCATAATGCAATCTCTCTCTCGCCTGCCAAATATAATTTCCAGTTTCTCGTATTGTCCTCAAAACCGTAAGTTTCGACCCAAACGTAAACGTTACTTCAAGAATCGTTTCTAGAGGCAGACATTAATGACGTGAGCAGCTGGGCCACAGCTCACTGTCAGCTGGTAAGGTCACTCACAGAGGAGTACTAGAATATGTACACCCATATTGTGAATGCCTCTCGGTGTGTATACATTTAGAGTTTACTTAAATGCCTAGTTTAGGGATTAAGGTATTCTTGATTGGTTGTGAACAGGATAATCGCAGTCTTAATGACCTTCACGTAACCCATAGCCTTAAAGTCCGATTAATCTACCAACTACGAGTGCTGATCGTGTCAAGGAACTCACCAATATTCCTTAGTTTAATCCTAGCACGCGTGTCTGATAATACATATTAACATTCACCCCCTCTATCCTGACTCTTCTTCTCTATATTAAATACTGACTGTCTTCATGCTGATTATATTTGTGACTTACCACTATCATAGGAGTAATTAGGAAAATGGATTCATAAGCAACTTAACGAGACATTTATTAAAGCAAAGTTTCTCCCGCTGGGAGCTTCAAGCTAATATATACATTACATGGACCGAATGAGTATATATTGGGGAGAAGATTGGGATAGTTGTAGTAAAAGTAGGAGTAGTAGTAGTAGTAGCAGTATTAGTATTTGTAGTAGTAATAGTCGTAGTAGCAGCAGTAGTCGTAATAATACTAACAGTAATGGTTGTAATACTAGTAATAGTCATAGAAGTAGCAGTAGTGGTGATGTCAAGTGATGGTGTCGCGTGTGTGAAATAATATTCTTACTAGAAGCTCGGATGTAATATGGGCTCTTCATTGTGCTGG